>NC_091980.1:155640876-155911020 GCF_044704955.1 Pristiophorus japonicus | reverse complement strand
GACGGGAGTCGGGGGGAACGGGAGTCGGAGTCGGGGGGAGTCGGGGGAGGGGGAGTCGGGGGGAGGGGGAGTCGGGGGGAGGGGGAGTCGGGGGGAGGGGGAGTCGGGGGGAGGGGGAGTCGGGGGAGGGGGAGTCGGGGGAGGGGGAGTCGGGGGGAGGGGGAGTCGGGGGAGGGGGAGTCGGGGAGGGGGAGTCGAGGGGGGGAGGGGATTCGAGGGGGGAGGGGAGTCGAGGGGGCAGGGGAGTCGAGGGGGCAGGGGAGTCGAGGGGGCAGGGGAGTCGAGGGGGCAGGGGAGTCGAGTGGGCAGGGGAGTCGAGGGGGCAGGGGAGTCGAGGGGGCAGGGGAGTCGAGGGGGCAGGGGAGTCGAGGGGGCAGGGGAGTCGAGGGGGCAGGGGAGTCGGGGGGAGGGGAGGGGAGTCGGGGGGAGGGGAGGGGAGTCGGGGGGAGGGGAGGGGAGTCGGGGGGAGGGGAGGGGAGTCGGGGGGAGGGGAGGGGAGTCGGGGGGAGGGGAGGGGAGTCGGGGTGAGGGGAGGGGAGTCAGGGGGAGGGGAGGGGAGTCGGGGGGGAGAGGAGTCGGGGGGGAGGGGAGTCGGGGGGGGGAGGGGAGTCGGGGGGGAAGGGGGGGGGCCGGGGGGGAAGGGGGGGCGGGGGCGGGGGGGAAGGGGGGGCGGGGGGGAAGGGGGGTCGGGGGTGGAAGGGGGGTCGGGGACGGGGGGGAAGGGGGCCGGGGACGGGGGGGAAGGGGGGTCGGGGACGGGGGGGAAGGGGGGTCGGGGCCGGGGAAAGGTGGGTCGGGGGCGGGGGGGAAGGGGAGTCGGGGGCGGGGGGGAAGGGGAGTCGGGGGCGGGGGGGGGAAGGGGAGTCGGGGGCGGGGGGGAAGGGGAGTCGGGGGCGGGGCGGAAGGGGAGTCGGGGGCGGGGGGGAAGGGGAGTCGGGGGCGGGGGGGAAGGGGAGTCGGGGGCGGGGGGGAAGGGGAGTCGGGGGCGGGGGGGAAGGGGAGTCGGGGGCGGGGGGGAAGGGGAGTCGGGGGCGGGGGGGAAGGGGAGTCGGGGGCGGGGGGGAAGGGGAGTCGGGGGCGGGGGGGAAGGGGAGTCGGGGGCGGGGGGGAAGGGGAGTCGGGGGCGGGGGGGAAGGGGAGTCGGGGGCGGGGGGGAAGGGGAGTCGGGGGCGGGGGGGAAGGGGAGTCGGGGGCGGGGGGGGAAGGGGAGTCGGGGGCGGGGGGGAAGGGGAGTCGGGGGCGGGGGGAAGGGGAGTCGGGGGCGGGGGGAAGGGGAGTCGGGGGCGGGGGGGAAGGGGAGTCGGGGGCGGGGGGGAAGGGGAGTCGGGGGCGGGGGGAAGGGGAGTCGGGGGCGGGGGAAGGGGAGTCGGGGGCGGGGGGAAGGGGAGTCGGGGGCGGGGGGGAAGGGGAGTCGGGGGCGGGGGGGAAGGGGAGTCGGGGGCGGGGGGGAAGGGGAGTCGGGGGCGGGGGGGAAGGGGAGTCGGGGGCGGGGGGGAAGGGGAATCGGGGTCGGGGGGGAAGGGGAGTCGGGGGCGGGGGGGAAGGGGAGTCGGGGGCGGGGGGGAAGGGGGGTCGGGGGCGGGGGGGGAAGGGGGGTCGGGGGCGGGGGGGAAGGGGGGTCGGGGGCGGGGGGGAAGAGGGGTCGGGGGGAAGGGGGATCGGGGGCGGGGGAAGGGGGTCGGGGGGGAAGGGGGGTCGGGGACGGGGGGGAAGGGGGGTCGGGGCCGGGGGAAAGGTGGGTCGGGGCGGGGGGGGGAGGGGAGTCGGGGGCGGGGGGGAAGGGGAGTCGGGGGCGGGGGGGAAGGGGAGTCGGGGGCGGGGGGGAAGGGGAGTCGGGGGAGGGGGAAGGGGAGTCAGGGGAGGGGGGGAGGGGAGTCGGGGACGGAGGGGAGTCGGGGGGGGGAGTCGAGGGGGGAGGGGGAATTCGAGGGGGGAGGGGAGTCGGGGGGGGAGGGGAGTCGGGGGGGGAGGGGAGTCGGGGGGGAGGGGAGTCGGGGGGGGAGGGGAGTCGGGGGGAGGAGGGGAGTCGGGGGGGGAGGGGAGTCGGGGGGGGAGGGGAGTCGGGGGGGGGAGGGGAGTCGGGGGGGGGAGGGGAGTCGGGGGGGGAGGGGAGTCGGGGGGGGAGGGGAGTCGGGGGGGAGGGGAGTCGAGGGGGGAGGGGAGTCGAGGGGGGAGGGGAGTCGAGGGGGGAGGGGAGTCGAGGGGGGAGGGGAGTCGAGGGGGGAGGGGAGTCGAGGGGGGAGGGGAGTCGAGGGGGGAGGGGAGTCGAGGGGGGAGGGGAGTCGAGGGGGGAGGGGAGTCGAGGGGGGAGGGGAGTCGAGGGGGGAGGGGAGTCGAGGGGGAGGGGAGTCGAGGGGGGAGGGGAGTCGAGGGGGGAGGGGAGTCGAGGGGGGAGGGGAGTCGAGGGGGGAGGGGAGTCGAGGGGGGAGGGGAGTCGAGGGGGGAGGGGAGTCGAGGGGGGAGGGGAGTCGAGGGGGGAGGGGAGTCGAGGGGGGAGGGGAGTCGAGGGGGGAGGGGAGTCGAGGGGGGAGGGGAGTCGAGGGGGGAGGGGAGTCGAGGGGGGAGGGGAGTCGAGGGGGGAGGGGAGTCGAGGGGGGAGGGGAGTCGAGGGGGGAGGGGAGTCGAGGGGGGAGGGGAGTCGAGGGGGGAGGGGAGTCGAGGGGGGAGGGGAGTCGAGGGGGGAGGGGAGTCGAGGGGGGAGGGGAGTCGAGGGGGGAGGGGAGTCGAGGGGGGAGGGGAGTCGAGGGGGGAGGGGAGTCGAGGGGGGAGGGGAGTCGAGGGGGGAGGGGAGTCGAGGGGGGAGGGGAGTCGAGGGGGGAGGGGAGTCGAGGGGGGAGGGGAGTCGAGGGGGGAGGGGAGTCGAGGGGGGAGGGGAGTCGAGGGGGGAGGGGAGTCGAGGGGGGAGGGGAGTCGAGGGGGAGGGGAGTCGAGGGGGGAGGGGAGTCGAGGGGGGAGGGGAGTCGAGGGGGGAGGGGAGTCGAGGGGGGAGGGGAGTCGAGGGGGGAGGGGAGTCGAGGGGGGAGGGGAGTCGAGGGGGGAGGGGAGTCGAGGGGGGAGGGGAGTCGAGGGGGGAGGGGAGTCGAGGGGGGAGGGGAGTCGAGGGGGGAGGGGAGTCGAGGGGGGAGGGGAGTCGAGGGGGGAGGGGGGAGTCGAGGGGGGAGGGGAGTCGAGGGGGGAGGGGAGTCGAGGGGGGAGGGGAGTCGAGGGGGGAGGGGAGTCGAGGGGGGAGGGGAGTCGAGGGGGGAGGGGAGTCGAGGGGGGAGGGGAGTCGAGGGGGGAGGGGAGTCGAGGTGGGAGGGGAGTCGAGGGGGGAGGGGAGTCGAGGGGGAGGGGAGTCGAGGGGGGAGGGGAGTCGAGGGGGGAGGGGAGTCGAGGGGGGAGGGGAGTCGAGGGGGGAGGGGAGTCGTGGGGCGGGGGGAGGGGAGTCGGGTGGAACGGGAGTCGGGGGAACGGGAGTCGGGGGAACGGGAGTCGGGGGAACGGGAGTCAGGGGGAACGGGAGTCGGGCGGAGGGGAGTCGGGCGGAGGGGAGTCGTGGGGACGGGAGTCGGGGTGACGGGAGTCGGGGGGAACGGGAGTCGGGGGGAACGGGAGTCGGGGGGAACGGGAGTCGGGGGGAACGGGAGTCGGGGGGAACGGGAGTCGGGGGGAACGGGAGTCGGGGGGGGGTGGGGGAGTCGGAGTTGGGGGGAGTCGGAGTCGGGGGGAGGGGGAGTCGAGGGGGAGGGGAGTCGAGGGGGGAGGGGAGTCGAGGGGGGAGGGGAGTCGAGGGGGGAGGGGAGTCGAGGGGGGAGGGGAGTCGAGGGGGGAGGGGAGTCGAGGGGGGAGGGGAGTCGAGGGGGGAGGGGAGTCGAGGGGGGAGGGGAGTCGAGGGGGGAGGGGAGTCGCGGGGGGAGGGGAGTCGAGGGGGGAGGGGAGTCGAGGGGGGAGGGGAGTCGAGGGGGGAGGGGAGTCGAGGGGGGAGGGGAGTCGAGGGGGGAGGGGAGTCGTGGGGAGCGGAGTCGTGGGGAGGGGAGTCGGGGGGAACGGGAGTCGGGGGAACGGGAGTCGGGGGGAACGGGAGTCGGGGGAACGGGAGTCGGGGGGAACGGGAGTCGGGGGGTGGTGGGGGAGTCGGGCGGAGGGGAGTCGGGGGGAGGGGAGTCGGGGGGACGGGAGTCGGGGGGGAGATGGGAGTCGGGGGGAACGGGAGTCGGAGTCGGGGGGAGTCGGGGGGAGGGGGAGTCGGGAGGGAGGGGGAGTCGGGGGGAGGGGGAGTCGAGGGGGGGAGGGGATTCGAGGGGGGAGGGGATTCGAGGGGGGAGGGGATTCGAGGGGGGAGGGGAGTCGAGGGGGGGAGGGGAGTCGAGGGGGGGAGGGGAGTCGAGGGGGGGAGGGGAGTCGAGGGGGGGAGGGGAGTCGAGGGGGGAGGGGAGTCGAGGGGGGGAGGGGAGTCGAGGGGGGGAGGGGAGTCGAGGGGGGGAGGGGAGTCGAGGGGGGGAGGGGAGTCGAGGGGGGGAGGGGAGTCGAGGGGGGGAGGGGAGTCGAGGGGGGGAGGGGAGTCGAGGGGGGGAGGGGAGTCGAGGGGGGGAGGGGAGTCGAGGGGGGGAGGGGAGTCGAGGGGGGGAGGGGAGTCGAGGGGGGGAGGGGAGTCGAGGGGGGAGGGGAGTCGAGGGGGGAGTGGAGTCGAGGGGGGGAGTGGAGTCGAGGGGGAGTGGAGTCGAGGGGGGAGGGGAGTCGAGGGGGGAGGGGAGTCGAGGGGGGGAGGGGAGTCGAGGGGGGGAGGGGAGTCGAGGGGGGGAGGGGAGTCGAGGGGGGGAGGGGAGTCGAGGGGGGGAGGGGAGTCGAGGGGGGGAGGGGAGTCGAGGGGGGGAGGGGAGTCGAGGGGGGAGGGGAGTCGAGGGGGGGAGGGGAGTCGAGGGGGGGAGGGGAGTCGAGGGGGGGAGGGGAGTCGAGGGGGGGAGGGGAGTCGAGGGGGGGAGGGGAGTCGAGGGGGGGAGGGGAGTCGAGGGGGGGAGGGGAGTCGAGGGGGGGAGGGGAGTCGAGGGGGGGAGGGGAGTCGAGGGGGGGAGGGGAGTCGAGGGGGGGAGGGGAGTCGAGGGGGGGAGGGGAGTCGAGGGGGGGAGGGGAGTCGAGGGGGGGAGGGGAGTCGAGGGGGGAGTGGAGTCGAGGGGGGAGTGGAGTCGAGGGGGGAGTGGAGTCGAGGGGGGAGGGGAGTCGAGGGGGGGAGGGGAGTCGAGGGGGGGAGGGGAGTCGAGGGGGGGAGGGGAGTCGAGGGGGGGAGGGGAGTCGAGGGGGGGAGGGGAGTCGAGGGGGGGAGGGGAGTCGAGGGGGGGAGGGGAGTCGAGGGGGGGAGGGGAGTCGAGGGGGGGAGGGGAGTCGAGGGGGGGAGGGGAGTCGAGGGGGGGAGGGGAGTCGAGGGGGGGAGGGGAGTCGAGGGGGGGAGGGGAGTCGAGGGGGGGAGGGGAGTCGAGGGGGGAGGGGAGTCGAGGGGGGGAGGGGAGTCGAGGGGGGGAGGGGAGTCGAGGGGGGAGGGGAGTCGAGGGGGGAGGGGAGTCGAGGGGGGGAGGGGAGTCGAGGGGGGGAGGGGAGTCGAGGGGGGGAGGGGAGTCGAGGGGGGGAGGGGAGTCGAGGGGGGGAGGGGAGTCGAGGGGGGGAGGGGAGTCGAGGGGGGGAGGGGAGTCGAGGGGGGGAGGGGAGTCGAGGGGGGGAGGGGAGTCGAGGGGGGGAGGGGAGTCGAGGGGGGGAGGGGAGTCGAGGGGGGGAGGGGAGTCGAGGGGGGGAGGGGAGTCGAGGGGGGGAGGGGAGTCGAGGGGGGGAGGGGAGTCGAGGGGGGGAGGGGAGTCGAGGGGGGGAGGGGAGTCGAGGGGGGGAGGGGAGTCGAGGGGGGGAGGGGAGTCGAGGGGGGGAGGGGAGTCGAGGGGGGGAGGGGAGTCGAGGGGGGGGAGTCGAGGGGGGGAGGGGAGTCGAGGGGGGGAGGGGAGTCGAGGGGGGGAGGGGAGTCGAGGGGGGGAGGGGAGTCGAGGGGGGGAGGGGAGTCGAGGGGGGAGGGGAGTCGAGGGGGGGAGGGGAGTCGAGGGGGGAGGGGAGTCGAGGGGGGGAGGGGAGTCGAGGGGGGAGGGGAGTCGAGGGGGGGAGGGGAGTCGAGGGGGGGAGGGGAGTCGAGGGGGGGAGGGGAGTCGAGGGGGGGAGGGGAGTCGAGGGGGGGAGGGGAGTCGAGGGGGGGAGGGGAGTCGAGGGGGGGAGGGGAGTCGAGGGGGGAGGGGAGTCGAGGGGGGGAGGGGAGTCGAGGGGGGGGAGGGGAGTCGAGGGGGGGAGGGGAGTCGAGGGGGGAGGGGAGTCGAGGGGGGGAGGGGAGTCGAGGGGGGGAGGGGAGTCGAGGGGGGGAGGGGAGTCGAGGGGGGGAGGGGAGTCGAGGGGGGGAGTGGAGTCGAGGAGGGGAGGGGAGTCGAGGGGGGGAGGGGAGTCGAGGAGATGGGGGGGGGGATTCGGGGGCGGTGGGGCAGGGTGGAAGGGGGGCCGGGGGCGGGGGGGAAGGGGGGTCGGGGGCGGGGGGGGGAGGGGAGTCGAGGGAAGGGAGGGGGGGTGGTGGGAGGGGGTAAGGGGAGGGGGGGAACGGGAGTCGGGGGGAACGGGAGTGGGGGGGGAACGGGAGTCGGGGGGAAACGGGAGTCGGGGGGAAACGGGAGTCGGGGGGAAACGGGAGTCGGGCGGAGGGGGAGTGTCGGAGTCGGGGGGAGGGGGAGTCGGGGGGGAGGGAGAGTCGGGGGGGAGGGGGAGTCGGGGGGAGGGGGAGTCGGGGGGAGGGGGAGTCGGGCGGGAGGGGGAGTCGGGGGAGTCGGGGGGGGAGGGGGAGTCGGGGGGAGGGGGAGTCGGGGGGAGGGGGAGTCGGGGGGGAGGGGGAGTCGGGGGGGAGGGGGAGTCGGGGGGGAGGGGGAGTCGGGGGGGGGGGGAGTCGGGGGGAGGGGGAGTCGGGAGAGGGGGGGAAGGGGAGTCGGGGGCGGGGGGAAGGGGAGTCGGGGGCGGGGGGGGAAGGGGAGTCGGGGGCGGGGGGGAAGGGGAGTCGGGGGCGGGGGGGAAGGGGAGTCGGGGGCGGGGGGGAAGGGGAGTCGGGGGCGGGGGGGAAGGGGAGTCGGGGGCGAGGGGGCAGGGGAGTCGAGGGGGCAGGGGAGTCGAGGGGGCAGGGGAGTCGAGGGGGCAGGGGAGTCGAGGGGGCAGGGGAGTCGAGGGGGCAGGGGAGTTGAGGGGGCAGGGGAGTCGAGGGGGCAGGGGAGTCGAGGGGGCAGGGGAGTCGAGGGGGCAGGGGAGTCGAGGGGGCAGGGGAGTCGAGGGGGCAGGGGAGTCGAGGGGGCAGGGGAGTCGAGGGGGCAGGGGAGTCGAGGGGGCAGGGGAGTCGAGGGGGCAGGGGAGTCGAGGGGGCAGGGGAGTCGAGGGGGCAGGGGAGTCGAGGGGGCAGGGGTGTCGAGGGGGCAGGGGAGTCGAGGGGGCAGGGGAGTCGAGGGGGCAGGGGAGTCGAGGGGGCAGGGGAGTCGAGGGGGCAGGGGAGTCGAGGGGGCAGGGGAGTCGAGGGGGCAGGGGAGTCGAGGGGGCAGGGGAGTCGAGGGGGCAGGGGAGTCGAGGGGGCAGGGGAGTCGAGGGGGCAGGGGAGTCGAGGGGGCAGGGGAGTCGAGGGGGCAGGGGAGTCGAGGGGGCAGGGGAGTCGAGGGGGCAGGGGAGTCGAGGGGGCAGGGGAGTCGAGGGGGCAGGGGAGTCGAGGGGGCAGGGGAGTCGAGGGAGCAGGGGAGTCGAGGGGGCAGGGGAGTCGAGGGGGCAGGGGAGTCGACGGGCGAGGGGAGTCGACGGGCGAGGGGAGTCGACGGGCGAGGGGAGTCGACGGGCGAGGGGAGTCGACGGGCGAGGGGAGTCGAGGGGGGAGGGGAGTCGAGGGGGGAGGGGAGTCGAGGGGGGAGGGGAGTCGGGGCGAGGGGAGTCGTGGAGAGGGGGGGGGGATTCGGGGGCGGTGGGGCAGGGTGGAAGGGGGGCCGGGGGCGGGGGGAAGGGGGGTCGGGGGCGGGGGGGGGAGGGGAGTCGAGGGAAGGGAGGGGGGGTGGAGGGAGGGGGTAAGGGGAGGGGGGGGAACGGGAGTCGGGGGGAACGGGAGTCGGGGGGAACGGGAGTCGGGGGGGAACGGGAGTCGGGGGGAACGGGAGTCGGGGGGGAGGGGGAGTCGGGGGGGAGGGGGAGTCGGGGGGGAGGGGGAGTCGGGAGGTAGGGGGAGTCGGGGGGGAGGGGGACTCGGGGGGAGGGGGACTCGGGGGGAGGGGGACTCGGGGGGAGGGGGACTCGGGGGGAGGGGGACTCGGGGGGAGGGGGACTCGGGGGGAGGGGGACTCGGGGGGAGGGGGACTCGGGGGGAGGGGGACTCGGGGGGAGGGGGACTCGGGGGGAGGGGGACTCGGGGGGAAGTGGGACTCGGGGGGAAGTGGGACTCGGGGGGAAGTGGGACTCGGGGGGAAGTGGGACTCGGGGGGAAGTGGGACTCGGGGGGAGGGGGAGTCGGGGGGAGGGGGAGTCGGGGGGAGGGGGAGTCGGGGGGAGGGGGAGTCGGGGGGAGGGGGAGTCGGGGGGAGTGGGAGTCAGGGGGGAGGGGGAGTCGGGGGAGGGGGAGTCGGGGGGAGGGGGAGTCAGGGGGAGGGGGAGTCGGGCGGAGGGGGAGTCGGGGGGAGTGGGAGTCGGGGGGAGTAGGAGTCGGGGGGAGTGGGAGTCAGGGGGGAGGGGGAGTCGGGGGAGGGGGAGTCAGGGGGAGGGGGAGTCGGGCGGAGGTGGAGTCGGGGGGAGGGGGATGGAGTGGGGAACGGGACGGCGATGACCCCGGGTCGGGGGTGGGGAACGGGACGGTGATGACCCTGGGTCGGGGGTGGGGAACGGGACGGCGATGACCCCGGGGGTGGAGTGGGGAACGGGACGGTGATGACCCCGGGTCGGGGGTGGAGTGGGGAACGGGACGGTGATGACCCCGGGTCGGGGGTGGAGTGGGGAACGGGACGGTGATGACCCCGGGTCGGGGGTGGGGAACGGGACGGAGATGACCCCGGGTCGGGGGTGGGGAACGGGACGGTGATGACCCCGGGTCGGGGGTGGGGAACGGGACGGTGATGACCCCGGGTCGGGGGTGGGGAACGGGACGGAGATGACCCCGGGTCGGGGGTGGGGAACGGGACGGTGATGACCCCGGGTCGGGGGTGGGGAACGGGACGGTGATGACCCCGGGTCGGGGGTGGAGTGGGGAACGGGACGGTGATGACCCCGGGTCGGGGGTGGAGTGGGGAACGGGACGGTGATGACCCCGGGTCGGGGGTGGGGAATGGGACGGCGATGACCCCGGGGGTGGAGTGGGGAACGGGACGGCGATGACCCCGGGGGTGGAGTGGGGAACGGGACGGTGATGACCCCGGGTCGGGGGTGGGGAACGGGACGGCGATGACCCCGGGTCGGGGGTGGGGAACGGGACGGCGATGACCCCGGGTCGGGGGTGGAGTGGGGAACGGGACGGCGATGACCCCGGGGGTGGAGTGGGGAACGGGACGGTGATGACCCCGGGTCGGGGATGGGGAACGGGACGGCGATGACCCCGGGGGTGGAGTGGGGAACGGGACGGCGATGACCCCGGGGGTGGAGTGGGGAACGGGACGGTGATGACCCCGGGGGTGGAGTGGGGAACGGGACGGCGATGACCCCGGGGGTGGAGTGGGGAACGGGACGGCGATGACCCCGGGTCGGGGGTGGGGAACGGGACGGCGATGACCCCGGGGGTGGAGTGGGGAACGGGACGGTGATGACCCCGGGTCGGGGGTGGGGAACGGGACGGTGATGACCCCGGGTCGGGGGTGGGGAACGGGATGGCGATGACCCCGGGTCGGGGATGGGGAACGGGACGGTGATGACCCCGGGTCGGGGGTGGGGAACGGGACGGTGATGACCCCGGGGGTGGAGTGGGGAACGGGACGGTGATGACCCCGGGTCGGGGGTGGGGAACGGGACGGCGATGACCCCGGGGGTGGAGTGGGGAACAGGACGGTGATGACCCCGGGTCGGGGGTGGGGAACGGGACGGCGATGACCCCGGGGGTGGAGTGGGGAACGGGACGGTGATGACCCCGGGTCGGGGGTGGGGAACGGGACGGCGATGACCCCGGGGGTGGAGTGGGGAACGGGACGGCGATGACCCCGGGGGTGGAGTGGGGAACGGGACGGTGATGACCCCGGGTCGGGGGTGGGGAACGGGACGGCGATGACCCCGGGTCGGGGGTGGGGAACGGGACGGCGATGACCCCGGGTCGGGGGTGGGGAACGGGACGGTGATGACCCCGGGTCGGGGGTGGGGAACGGGACGGCGATGACCCCGGGTCGGGGGTGGGGAACGGGACGGTGATGACCCCGGGAGTGGAGTGGGGAACGGGACGGTGATGACCCCGGGTCGGGGGTGGGGAACGGGACGGCGATGACCCCGGGTCGGGGGTGGGGAACGGGACGGTGATGACCCCGGGAGTGGAGTGGGGAACGGGACGGCGATGACCCTGGGTCGGGGGTGGGGAACGGGACGGCGATGACCCCGGGGGTGGAGTGGGGAACGGGACGGAGATGACCCCGGGGTTGGAGTGGGGAACGGGACGGTGATGACCCCGGGGGTGGAGTGGGGAACGGGACGGCGATGACCCCGGTTCGGGGGTGGGGAACGGGACGGCGATGACCCCGGGGGTGGAGTGGGGAACGGGACGGTGATGACCCCGGGTCGGGGGTGGGGAACGGGACGGTGATGACCCCGGGGGTGGAGTGGGGAACGGGACGGCGATGACCCCGGGTCGGGGGTGGGGAACGGGACGGCGATGACCCCGGGTCGGGGGTGGGGAACGGGACGGCGATGACCCCGGGGGTGGAGTGGGGAACGGGACGGCGATGACCCCGGGTCGGGGGTGGGGAACGGGACGGCGATGACCCCGGGTCGGGGGTGGGGAACGGGACGGCGATGACCCCGGGGGTGGAGTGGGGAACGGGACGGTGATGACCCCGGGTCGGGGGTGGGGAACGGGACGGCGATGACCCCGGGTCGGGGGTGGGGAACGGGACGGCGATGACCCCGGGGTTGAAGTGGGGAACGGGACGGTGATGACCCCGGGGGTGGGGAACGGGACGGTGATGACCCCGGGGGTGGAGTGGGGAACGGGACGGAGATGACCCCGGGTCGGGGGTGGGGAACGGGACGGTGATGACCCCGGGTCGGGGGTGGGGAACGGGACGGTGATGACCCCGGGTCGGGGGTGGGGAACGGGACGGTGATGACCCCGGGTCGGGGGTGGGGAACGGGACGGTGATGACCCCGGGTCGGGGGTGGGGAACGGGACGGCGATGACCCCGGGGGTGGAGTGGGGAACGGGACGGCGATGACCCCGGGTCGGGGATGGGGAACGGGACGGTGATGACCCCGGGTCGGGGGTGGGGAACGGGACGGTGATGACCCCGGGTCGGGGGTGGGGAACGGGACGGTGATGACCCCGGGGGTGGAGTGGGGAACGGGACGGCGATGACCCCGGGGGTGGAGTGGGGAACGGGACGGTGATGACCCCGGGGGTGGAGTGGGGAACGGGACGGCGATGACCCCGGGTCGGGGGTGGGGAACGGGACGGCGATGACCCCGGGGGTGGAGTGGGGAACGGGACGGCGATGACCCCGGGGGTGGAGTGGGGAACGGGACGGCAATGACCCCGGGTCGGGGGTGGGGAACGGGACGGTGATGACCCCGGGTCGGGGGTGGGGAACGGGACGGTGATGACCCCGGGTCGGGGGTGGGGAACGGGACGGCGATGACCCCGGGGGTGGAGTGGGGAACGGGACGGCGATGACCCCGGGGGTGGAGTGGGAAACGGGACGGCGATGACCCCGGGTCGGGGGTGGGGAACGGGACGGTGATGACCCCGGGTCGGGGGTGGGGAACGGGACGGCGATGACCCCGGGGGTGGAGTGGGGAACGGGACGGTGATGACCCCGGGTCGGGGGTGGGGAACGGGACGGCGATGACCCCGGGTCGGGGGTGGGGAACGGGACGGCGATGACCCCGGGGGTGGGGAACGGGACGGTGATGACCCCGGGGGTGGAGTGGGGAACGGGACGGTGATGACCCCGGGGGTGGAGTGGGGAACGGGACGGCGATGACCCCGGGTCGGGGGTGGGGAACGGGACGGCGATGACCCCGGGTCGGGGGTGGGGAACGGGACGGTGATGACCCCGGGGGTGGGGAACGGGACGGTGATGACCCCGGGGGTGGAGTGGGGAACGGGACGGAGATGACCCCGGGTCGGGGGTGGGGAACGGGACGGTGATGACCCCGGGTCGGGGGTGGGGAACGGGACGGTGATGACCCCGGGTCGGGGGTGGGGAACGGGACGGTGATGACCCCGGGTCGGGGGTGGGGAACGGGGCGGTGATGACCCCGGGTCGGGGGTGGGGAACGGGACGGCGATGACCCCGGGTCGGGGGTGGGGAACGGGACGGCGATGACCCCGGGGGTGGAGTGGGGAACGGGACGGTGATGACCCCGGGTCGGGGGTGGGGAACGGGACGGCGATGACCCCGGGGGTGGAGTGGGGAACGGGACGGTGATGACCCCGGGGTTGGAGTGGGGAACGGGACGGTGATGACCCCGGGTCGGGGGTGGGGAACGGGACGGTGATGACCCCGGGTCAGGGGTGGGGAACGGGACGGTGATGACCCCGGGTCGGGGGTGGGGAACGGGACGGTGATGACCCCGGGTCGGGGGTGGGGAACGGGACGGTGATGACCCCGGGGGTGGAGTGGGGAACGGGACGGTGATGACCCCGGGGGTGGAGTGGGGAACGGGACGGCGATGACCCCGGGGGTGGAGTGGGGAACGGGACGGCAATGACCCCGGGTCGGGGGTGGGGAACGGGACGGCGATGACCCCGGGGGTGGAGTGGGGAACGGGACGGCGATGACCCCGGGGGTGGAGTGGGAAACGGGACGGTGATGACCCCGGGTCGGGGGTGGGGAACGGGACGGTGATGACCCCGGGTCGGGGGTGGGGAACGGGACGGCGATGACCCCGGGTCGGGGGTGGGGAACGGGACGGCGATGACCCCGGGGGTGGAGTGGGGAACGGGACGGCGATGACCCCGGGGGTGGAGTGGGAAACGGGACGGCGATGACCCCGGGTCGGGGGTGGGGAACGGGACGGTGATGACCCCGGGGGTGGAGTGGGGAACGGGACGGCGATGACACCGGGTCGGGGGTGGAGTGGGGAACGGGACGGTGATGACCCCGGGTCGGGGGTGGGGAACGGGACGGTGATGACCCCGGGTCGGGGGTGGGGAACGGGACGGTGATGACCCCGGGTCGGGGGTGGGGAACGGGACGGTGATGACCCCGGGTCGGGGGTGGGGAACGGGACGGTGATGACCCCGGTTCGGGGGTGGGGAACGGGACGGCGATGACCCCGGGGGTGGAGTGGGGAACGGGACGGCGATGACACCGGGTCGGGGGTGGAGTGGGGAACGGGACGGTGATGACCCCGGGTCGGGGGTGGGGAACGGGACGGCGATGACCCCGGGTCGGGGGTGGAGTGGGGAACGGGACGGCGATGACCCCGGGTCGGGGGTGGAGTGGGGAACGGGACGGCGATGACCCCGGGTCGGGGGTGGGGAACGGGACGGTGATGACCCCGGGTCGGGGGTGGGGAACGGGACGGCGATGACCCCGGGTTGGGGGTTGGGAACGGGACGGCGATGACCCCGGGTCGGGGATGGGGAACGGGACGGTGATGACCCCGGGTCGGGGGTGGGGAATGGGACGGCGATGACCCCGGGTCGGGGGTGGGGAACGGGACGGTGATGACCCCGGGGGTGAAGTGGGGAACGGGACGGCGATGACCCCGGGTCGGGGGTGGGGAACGGGACGGTGATGACCCCGGGTCGGGGGTGGGGAACGGGACGGCGATGACCCCGGGTCGGGGGTGGGGAACGGGACGGCGATGACCCCGGGGATGGAGTGGGGAACGGGACGGCGATGACCCCGGGGGTGAAGTGGGGAACGGGACGGTGATGACCCCGGGGGTGAAGTGGGGAACGGGACGGTGATGACCCCGGGGGTGGAGTGGGGAACGGGACGGCGATGACCCCGGGTCGGGGGTGGGGAACGGGACGGCGATGACCCCGGGGGTGAAGTGGGGAACGGGACGGTGATGACCCCGGGGGTGGAGTGGGGAACGGGACGGCGATGACCCCGGGTCGGGGGTGGGGAACGGGACGGCGATGACCCCGGGGGTGGAGTGGGGAACGGGACGGCGATGACCCCGGGGTTGGAGTGGGGAACGGGACGGCGATGACCCCGGGGGTGGAGTGGGGAACGGGACGGCGATGACCCCGGGTCGGGGATGGGGAACGGGACGGTGATGACCCCGGGTCGGGGGTGGGGAACGGGACAGCGATGACCCCGGGGGTGGAGTGGGGAACGGGACGGTGATGACCCCGGGTCGGGGGTGGGGAACGGGACGGTGATGACCCCGGGTCGGGGGTGGGGAACGGGACGGCGATGACCCCGGGTTGGGGGTTGGGAACGGGACGGTGATGACCCCGGGTCGGGGGTGGGGAACAGGACGGTGATGACCCCGGTTCGGGGGTGGGGAACGGGACGGCGATGACCCCGGGTCGGGGGTGGGGAACGGGACGGTGATGACCCCGGGTCGGGGGTGGGGAACGGGACGGCGATGACCCCGGGGGTGGAGTGGGGAATGGGACGGCGATGACCCCGGGGGTGGAGTGGGGAACGGGACGGCGATGACCCCGGGTCGGGGGTGGGGAACGGGACGGTGATGACCCCGGGGGTGGAGTGGGGAACGGGACGGCGATGACCCCGGGTCGGGGGTGGGGAACGGGACGGTGATGACCCCGGGTCGGGGGTGGGGAACGGGACGGCGATGACCCCGGGGGTGGAGTGGGGAATGGGACGGCGATGACCCCGGGGGTGGAGTGGGGAACGGGACGGCGATGACCCCGGGTCGGGGGTGGGGAACGGGACGGCGATGACCCTGGGTCGGGGGTGGGGAACGGGACGGCGATGACCCCGGATCGGGGATGGGGAACGGGACGGCGATGACCCCGGGTCGGGGGTGGGGAACGGGACGGCGATGACCCCGGATCGGGGATGGGGAACGGGACGGCGATGACCCCGGGGGTGGAGTGGGGAACGGGACGGTGATGACCCCGGGGTTGGAGTGGGGAACGGGACGGTGATGACCCCGGGTCGGGGGTGGAGTGGGGAACGGGACGGCGATGACCCTGGGTCGGGGGTGGGGAACGGGACGGCGATGACCCCGGGGGTGGAGTGGGGAACGGGACGGAGATGACCCCGGGAGTGGAGTGGGGAACGGGACGGAGATGACCCCGGGTCGGGGGTGGGGAACGGGACGGAGATGACCCCGGGTCGGGGGTGGGGAACGGGACGGTGATGACCCCGGGTCGGGGGTGGGGAACGGGACGGAGATGACCCCGGGGTTGGAGTGGGGAACGGGACGGTGATGACCCCGGGTCGGGGGTGGGGAACGGGACGGTGATGACCCCGGGTCGGGGGTGGGGAACGGGACGGTGATGACCCCGGGTCGGGGGTGGGGAACGGGACGGTGATGACCCCGGGTCGGGGGTGGAGTGGGGAACGGGACGGCGATGACCCCGGGTCGGGGGTGGGGAACGGGACGGCGATGACCCCGGGGATGGAGTGGGGAACTGGACGGCGATGACCCCGGGTCGGGGGTGGGGAACGGGACGGCGATGACCCCGGGGGTGGAGTGGGGAACGGGACGGTGATGACCCCGGGGGTGGAGTGGGGAACGGGACGGTGATGACCCCGGGTCGGGGGTGGGGAACGGGACGGCGATGACCCCGGGGGTGGGGAACGGGACGGCGATGACCCCGGGGGTGGAGTGGGGAACTGGACGGCGATGACCCCGGGTCGGGGGTGGGGAACGGGACGGTGATGACCCCGGGTCGGGGGTGGGGAACGGGACGGTGATGACCCCGGGTCGGGGGTGGGGAACGGGACGGTGATGACCCTGGGGGTGGAGTGGGGAACGGGACGGTGATGACCCCGGGTCGGGGGTGGGGAACGGGACGGCGATGACCCCGGGTCGGGGGTGGGGAACGGGACGGTGATGACCCCGGGGGTGGAGTGGGGAACGGGACGGCGATGACCCCGGGGGTGGAGTGGGGAACGGGACGGTGATGACCCCGGGTCGGGGGTGGGGAACGGGACGGTGATGACCCCGGGGGTGGAGTGGGGAACGGGACGGTGATGACCCCGGGTCGGGGGTGGGGAACGGGACGGTGATGACCCCGGGTCGGGGGTGGGGAACGGGACGGCGATGACCCCGGGGGTGGAGTGGGGAACGGGACGGTGATGACCCCGGGTCGGGGGTGGAGTGGGGAACGGGACGGCGATGACCCCGGGGGTGGAGTGGGGAACGGGACGGCGATGACCCCGGGGGTGGAGTGGGGAACGGGACGGTGATGACCCCGGGGGTGGGGAACGGGACGGTGATGACCCCGGGGGTGGAGTGGGGAACGGGACGGTGATGACCCCGGGTCGGGGGTGGAGTGGGGAACGGGACGGCGATGACCCCGGGGGTGGAGTGGGGAACGGGACGGTGATGACCCCGGGGGTGGAGTGGGGAACGGGACGGTGATGACCCCGGGTCGGGGGTGGGGAACGGGACGGTGATGACCCCGGGTCGGGGGTGGGGAACGGGACGGTGATGACCCCGGGTCGGGGGTGGGGAACGGGACGGTGATGACCCCGGGGGTGGGGAACGGGACGGTGATGACCCTGGGGGTGGAGTGGGGAACGGGACGGCGATGACCCCGGGTCGGGGGTGGGGAACGGGACGGCGATGACCCCGGGGGTGGAGTGGGGAACGGGACGGCGATGACCCCGGGGTTGGAGTGGGGAACGGGACGGCGATGACCCCGGGGGTGGAGTGGGGAACGGGACGGCGATGACCCCGGGGATGGAGTGGGGAACGGGACGGTGATGACCCCGGGGGTGGAGTGGGGAACGGGACGGCGATGACCCCGGGGGTGGAGTGGGGAACGGGACGGTGATGACCCCGGGTCGGGGGTGGGGAACGGGACGGCGATGACCCCGGGTCGGGGGTGGGGAACGGGACGGCGATGACCCCGGGTCGGGGGTGGGGAACGGGACGGCGATGACCCCGGGTCGGGGGTGGGGAACGGGACGGTGATGACCCCGGGGGTGGAGTGGGGAACGGGACGGTGATGACCCCGGGTCGGGGGTGGGGAACGGGACGGCGATGGCGATGACCCCGGGGGTGGAGTGGGGAACGGGACGGCCATGACCCCGGGGGTGGAGTGGGGAACGGGACGGTGATGACCCCGGGTCGGGGGTGGGGAACGGGACGGCGATGACCCCGGGTCGGGGGTGGGGAACGGGACGGTGATGACCCCGGGGGTGGAGTGGGGAACGGGACGGCGATGACCCCGGGGGTGGAGTGGGGAACGGGACGGCGATGACCCCGGGGGTGGAGTGGGGAATGGGACGGCGATGACCCCGGGGGTGGAGTGGGGAACGGGACGGCGATGACCCCGGGTCGGGGGTGGGGAACGGGACGGCGATGACCCCGGGGGTGGAGTGGGGAACGGGACGGCGATGACCCCGGGGCTGGTGGTGGCTGACCTTGAGCGGGCGGGCCCGCAGGCTGCAGTAGCCGCTGTAGCGGGTCTCGCCGTCCCGGGGCGGCTCGGTGATGAGGTGCCCGGTGAGCAGCGCCGTCCGCCCGTTGCCGCCCACTGCCAGCCGGGCCCGGCTGCGGCCTCCGATCTCCCGGTCGGTGGACACGGCCCAGTGCCGCAGGCTATCGGAGCCCTGGAACTGCCAGAGGACGCGGCTCTGCTCCAGCAGCTCCTCCCGGAGGGGCTGGCCTCCGGGGCCCCGCAGTCGCTCCGCCGCCTCCTCCCATAGCAGGCCCCAGTGCCGCCTCACGCTCTCCACACCCTGCCGCCAGTCCCACCGCAGCCTCTCCCAGGGCGGCGGCTTGTCGGCCGGAGCTCCGGGCCGGCGGTACCCGCGGCCTGTCCCTCCGCCGGGCACCAAGCCCCCGCGGCTCAGCCGCACCAGAAGCTTGAAACGGCCCGCCATCTTGATGGTTTCCATGGCAACGGAGGCCGGGCGGCACCTGTGTGAATAAAGTCTGAGAGAGCCGGAGACCCGCGGGCAGCCCTCACTCTCTCATCGCCATATCCCCCTCATTCCTCTCTAACCTCCCCTCATCCCCCGACCCCTCTAACCTCCCTTCATCCCCTCCCCTCATCCACACTCCCCTCATTCCACTCTAACCTCCCTTCATCCCCTCCCCTCATCCACACTCCCCTCATTCCACTCTAACCTCCCTTCATCCCCTCCCCCTCTAACCTCCCCTCATCTTCTACCCCTCTAACCTCCCCTTATTCCTCATCCCCCTGCCTTATCGCCCCCTATCCTATCCCCACCTCACCTCATTCTACTCCCACAACCTACCCCCTCATTCTATCCCCGTCATCCACCTCAACCCCCTTTATCCCCTTCATCCTACCCCCTCATCCTCTCCACTCCATCCATTGCACTCCCCCTCATCCATTCCACTCCCCCTCATCCATTCCACCCCCCATTATACACCTTCACCCTCCCCCTCATCCCCTACACCCTCCTCATCCTCTATACCCTCCCCTCATCCCCGACACCCCTCATCCCCTATCTCCCTCATTCCCCCCTCACCTCATCCCCCTCCCTCATTCCCCTCTCATCCCCTCCTCTCACCCCCCCACCCCAACCTACTCATACTCCCCTCCCTCATCCCCCTCTCATTCGACTGCTCATTCCCCCCCCCCTCATTCCCCCCATCTCATTCCCCCCCACCTCATCCACCCCTCCTCATCCACCCACTCTCCCTCCCTCCTCAACCCCCTCCTCATCTACCTACCCCCACCCTCCTCATCCATCCACTCTCCTAGTCATCCACCCCTCTTCATCCAACCCCCTCCTCTTCATCCACCCCCCTCCTCCTCATCCACCCCATCCTCCCCCCTCCTCATCCACCCCTCTCTTCATCCACCCCATCCACTCCCCCCATCATCTACTCCCTCCTCCTCCAGCCCCCCCCTCCTCCTCCACCTCCCTCCTCATCCACCCCCTCCTGCTCCCTCCTCCTCATCCACCCCCTTCTCATCCACCCCCTCCTCATCCACCCCCTCCTCCTCATCCACCCCGTCCTCCTCATCCACCTCCTCATCCACCCCCTCCTTCTCATCCTCCCCCTCATCCACCCCATCTTCCTCATCCACCCCCTCCTCCTCATCCACCCCCTCCTCCTCATCCACCCCCTCCTCCTCATCCACCCCCTCCTCCTCATCCACCCCCTCCTCCTCATCCACCCCCCTCCTCCTCATCCACCCCCCTCCTCCTCATCAACTCTCGTCGAAAATTTTCAGTTGATCAGAGAGAGCCAGCATGGATTTGTGAAAGGTAGGTCATATCTGACAAACCTGATTGAATTTTTTGACGAGGTGACTAAAGTAGTGTATGGGGAAAAGTCTCTAGATGGTTATTTATGTGGACCTCCAGAAGGCATTTGGTAAAGTCCCACATAAGAGATTGTTAACTGAGGTAGAAGCCCACGGAACTGAGGGCAAATTACTGACTGAGCGGCAGGAGATAGGCAGTAGGGATAATGCGTAGGTCGTCAAATTGGCTGGATATGACTAATGGTGTCCCGCAAAGAGCTGTGTTGGGACCTCAACTATTCACAGTATTTATTAATGACTTAGATGATGGCAGAGAAAGTCATATATCCAAATTTGCCAATGGCACAAAGATAGGCGGCATTGTAGGTATATTGCAGATGGAAGCATAAAATTACACAGGGATATCGACAGACCAAGTAAATGGGCAATACTGTGGCAAATGGATTTCAGTGTAGGCAAATGTGAGGTCATCCACTTTGGACTTAAAAAGGATAGAACAAGGTACTTTCTAAATGGTGAAAAGCTAAAAACAGTGGAGGTCCAAAGAGATTTGGGGGCCCAGGTACATAGACCATTAAAATGTCAGGGACAGGTACAGAAAATAATCAAAAAGCTAATGGAATGCTGGCCTTTATATTTAGAGGACTAGAATACCAGGGGGTAGAAATTATGCTGCAGCTATACAAAGCCCTGGTTGGACCACACCTAGAGTACTGTGAGCAGTTCTGGGCATCACACCTTAGGAAGGATATATAGGGAGTGCAGCGTAGGTTTACAGAATAATACAAATTAGGGTTGTATTCCCTTGAATTTAGAAGGTTAAGGGATGATCTGATCAAAGTTTTCAAGATATTTAGTGTTGTCTCTGATGCTCTGATAATGACTCCACGAGGTAATGTGTTGTGCTTGAACCTTAGTCCTTTATTAATAACTCCAGAGTGAGGATCACACCTGGTGGCCTGCCTTTTATACTAGGCCAGGCACACCTGTACAGGTAACCTACAAGTCTCCCACTGCTGTGCCCTCTGCTGGCACACCTTGTGATAGTACCAACAGTAGCCATGTAGGATACACGACATCACTCTCCCCCAAGCTTTTAGTGCAAATCGCCTCTGCATTGACTATGCTCTGGGCTTAGCTCTATCTGGTTGACCATTGGTGGGTCGTTTCAATCTTGGATGAGTAGGTGGTGTTTCATTGGCAGTAGAGTGCTGGTGGTGCTGTTTGTGTGTGTGTGTGTGTGTGTGTGTGTGTCTCTGACCACTCCATTCTCTGCCCCCCACCACATGTAGATTATGCTGGAGGCTCATTTCATTCATATCCAGTCAAGTCCAGAAAAACAAGTTTGCATTACATTTGTGGTTTAGTTATGAGACAAGTACATTCGACTGGTGAGATACATTTTTGATACGTACTGGGGATCGGTAACTGGTGCATAAGGACAAGCTAATGCCAGAGCTGCTGGATGGTGTCCCTGCAGTCTGGTGGTGGCACGGTGTCCAGTGCTGGCAGTGGGAACCCGGTTGGCTCAAGTTGCCTGCTCTTGGGGCTGTTGCCGTTGCTCTTAGCGTCGGGTAGATTCACAGATGCCTGTGACCTCCCTGTCCTTTCTTTGCGCCCTGGGTCGCTGCTGCTCTGCTGTCGTCTAGCAGTGCACAGGGAACTGCTGACTTGCTTGCTGGGCGTTGTTTGGTTTGGGATCCTGGCTGGTTCTGGTCCCCTTTTGGAGAACAGTTGCGAGTGACCCTTTGTTCCCAGGTCTGGCCTTGATGACGATGGTATCTGGGGGCTGCACCTTAGCACAGTTTGCTCTTTCAGGCTCATGGTAGTTGGTGCCATCGGGTGCCTGAGAGGCAGAGCTGATCAGGGGCAGGGTAGTGATTCCGGTGCCGTTGCCCTCCTGCAGCTCGTGTATATTGGCTGCTTGTGGCCACACTCCATGGTGCATAAATCTCATCCCAGGGACGCAGGCTACAGTGTTGGGTAGCTCGCTGGACCTGTGTGCTCCCGATGGGTGTTTGCCTGCTGCATTGGCAGTGCGCAGTTGAAATCCTACATCGCACAACATTTCATTCCTTATTGTGAATACCCTGTAGCTCCGATCCTGCGACTTTTCCTTGCTTGTTGCATGTACACAACTCTGATCGTCAATTACACATTTTACATGATCGCAATCGCGCAACTTTTCTTTGCTTATTGCATGTACACAACTCTGATCATCAGTTACACATTTTAACTCTAACTCACAGTTGCTATTACATTGCTTGAGTGTTTGGAACTGTCCCTTTAAGTGTGGTGGGTTGCAGGCCTCCTTTAAGAGAGCCTTGCTATCTTTACCCCAATCCTCTTCTCCGTTTGGTGCCACGTGTTGCTCCATCAGCGCTGCCCCTAGTGGTCTGGCCGCCGCCATCTTTTTCTTCAGCGCATCACCTCGTGGTTCGGGCGCTATCTTTCCTCCATCCACTATGTCGACTGCGGTGATCCTCTTCTCCCCGAGTTCTGCCACCGAAGCTGGGGAGTCACCTTTGGGTCCGATTTTCTAACTCCGGAGTCCTGCCACTGGAGCCCGGAAGGTGCATTCGGGTCATCTCAGCTGGATTATCTCCACGCTGTCGTGCTGAGCGGTCTGTGCCTCGGGTGCTGTGCTGGTCTGCTCTCTGGTGTTGGATCCAAACTCAGGTGAGGGCTTGCTTTGCCTGAGCACAGAGGACGTCGATCACTGGAGGGATGAAGTCTTCCCATTTCCAAGAGATCTTCTCCATCCACCTTTTTCCGAGTAGCGTTGGTCCATCACCTGCAACAACCCACAGAGGTAACTTATGCACCACCCCATCATGGAGTACCTTTACTACCAACGACTGGGATAAGTTCATTGGTGTAGGTGCGCAGCTTTGCCTGAGCCGGGACCAACTTGGATCGCTCAGCTTGACTGTCCCATAGCCTCTCAAAGGCTTCTTGATTCATTACTGACTGGCTTGCCCCCGTGTCCACTTCCATGAAGACTGGAACACCATCTATCTCGACTTCCATCCTCAGCGGAGAACATTTGGTGGTGCAGGTAAACATGCTATGTACCTCGTCATGGGGCTGAGTTGCCTCTCTGACTTTCGTTTCACAATCTGCACTGGATTCATGGCCATCTGCAAACTCTTCATCGACACAGTGAGTCATATTTCTCTTACACATTTGCTGGAGGTGGCCCTTTGTGCTGCAGCCTTTGCATACATAGTTTTAAAAACGGCACTGGTGAGCCCTGTGATTCCCTCCACAACGCCAGCATAGAGCTACTCGATTGGCTCCCCTCGGCGAACTCTGAGTTAAGGGACTCTGGGGCCTGTTCTCTCTTTCCTGAGAAGGTTCACGTTCTACAGTACAGCCTCTTAAAGGTGCCACTTTGTGCACAGTACTTGCCGGGTTTGATTCCTGAGGGTGAGTCATCTGCCTGGAACCGCAGGTCGAGGTCATGAATGCCTGGCTCACAGAGATGGCCTTCTGCAGTGTGACTGTGGTATCCGCTGACAGTAGCTTATGAAGAAGGCCCTCATGGCCGATTCCAATGACAAAAATGTCCCGCAGCGCTTCGGTGAGGTGTTCGCCGAAATCACAGGGTGCCGCCAGCCTCCTGAGGTCTGCAGCATATTTCGCGATTTCCTGGCCTTCGGGCTGTCGGTGGGTGTAAAATCGGTGTCTGGCTGTGAGGTTGCTCTCTTTGGACTTGAGTTAAGGGATCAGTGTTACGAGCTCCTCGTACGTCTTGGTCGTTGTCTTCGCTGGTGCCAGCAAGTCCCTGACGAGGCCATGGGCCCACAACTGGTTAGCAGAATAGCTTTGCGCTTGCCAGCCAGTGTGGCGGGGTTGTCTCCTGCCAGGTCATTTGCTGTGAAGAAATGGTCGAGCCTCTCCACAAAGGCGTCCCAATCATCACCATCGGCGAACTGCTGCAATGTACCAAAGGTAGCCATTTTCGCATGACAGTCCGTAATCTCGTTGCCAATTGTTATGTCCTTGGATGCTCTGATAATGACTCCACAAGGCAATGTGTTGTGCTTAAACTGTAGTGACCTTAGTCCTTTATTGATAACTCCAGAGTGAGGATCACGCCTGGTGGCCTGCCTTTTATACTAGGCCAGGCACACCTGTACAGGTAACCTGCAAGTCTCCCACTGCTGCGCCCTCTAGTGATAGTACAAACAGAAGCCATGTAGGATACATGACATTAAGGGAATCAGAGATAGAGAGAAACTACTTCCACTGATTGAAGGTTCGAAGACTGGGGGCATAGTCTAAATATTAGAGCCTGACCTTTCAGTAGTGAAATTAGGAAACACTTCTACACAGAAAGGGCTCAATTTTGGCCAAAGCCGTTTTTTGGCGCATTGCCAGAGTTACGGACGTTTTTCTAGGCCACAACTGCTCCAAAAATAAATGTGCCAAGTTTCCCCGTTCTATTTTTTTGAGTTGGCGCCGCGCAGCCTGTCCTGTAGCCTCGGGGGATGGAGCCTAATGTCTGCCCCCTCTGCGCATGCGCAAAAAAAGGGAAGTTTTTGACGTGATACCTATGGGCGCACATGCGCAGTACAGCTCCCGGTCTGCAATCAGCCATTTTTAAAGAGCCAGTTGTGTGTGAGAAATTTAATTCTCATTGGAAAAATCGGAGTTGCAATACAAGATGAAACGCGACGCAAGGACCAAGAATTTCTTACAAGCTGAAGTGGAGGCATTAGTTACTGTGATTGAGGCCAGATGGCACGAGCTGGACACCAGCAGAAGTCACATAAAAGTTCCACTCAAAGAAATAAAGAAACTCTGGAACCAACCTGCAGAAGACTACTGTGAAATGGTGACCACCCCGAGGTCTGGAGGCCAGTGCAAAAAGCAAGACCTTGGTCGAGTAATTAGTGTAAGTAATATTTTAATTTTTCAATGGAACTGCAATTGTAAATGTGACAATCTGTATATGTCCCAAGCAGCAGAAAGACACTCTCTCTAAAAAGTTATATTTTCATCTTTGCAGAGGAAAGTGGCACACAACAAGCGAGAAAGAACTCGAACAGGAGAAGGCCCGGCAAATCTGCACCCACTGACACTCTTGGAAGAGAGGGTCGCTGCTTTAATGGGTCCTGCCTGGAGAAAAGCAACCACCACTGCACAAGCTGGGCCCACACTCGAGGGTGAGGGTATGTCCTGCAAATTCCACAGTGTGGCTTTCCTAAATGTTAAGTACTGCGTGGGCTAGCTATGCTTTGGTTCATGAGGATGCCTCCGTCAACTATGTTTTGGTTGATGCACTGTGCTATCATTCATTGTGGTCCTTCAAATCAGCCTGCTACCTGCGCTGTGTGAGTCTACTCATGCCACCCACCCTGGCCCCTCCTCTGCTGCTAACCATTTGTCTGTTCTGTTATATTTTGCAGAACTTGAGGCCAACCCTGATGATGCAGAAGAAGATTCAGATGAGGACGAGCCTGAAGAGGAGAACATCTTCCAATCCCACCTTCCAGACCAAGAGTGTTGTGTCTTTAGATGTGCTGATAATGACTCCACGAGGCAATGTGTTGTACTTGAACTGTAGTGACCTTAGTCCTTTATTGATAACTCCAGAGTGAGGATTACACCTGGTGGCCTGCCTTTTATACTAGGCCAGGCACACCTGTACAGGTAACCTACAAGTGTCCCACTGCTGTGCCCTCTGCTGGTACACCTTGTGATAGTACAAACAGTGGCCATGTAGGATACATGACAAAGAGCTGGGGGTGAGGGAGAGCGGGTGGGAAGGGAGAAGATGGATGAAGTCCCACTTTGGTGCAGGTGCCGCCCATTGAGGTGCCAGCCCGTTTCCTGAGTGGTACGAGTGTTGGTAGGACATTCCATAGTTTCCCACCGTCCGAGGCTGCCGGTCCCAGTGGAGTGCACCACGGCACACCCAGGGCCCCACTGTCTGAGGCTGCAGGTCCCAGTGGGGTGCACTACGGCACACCCAGGGCCCCACTGTCTGAGGCTGCAGGTCCCAGTGGGGTGCACTACGGCACACCCAGGGCCCCACTGTCTGAGGCTGCAGGTCCCAGTGGGGTGCACTACGGCACACCCAGGGCCCCACTGTCTGAGGCTGCGGGATGCAGCGAGCCACAACTAGATTTTCGAGAGGAGGGGAAGGAGAGCTCGACCGCGTTCTCCTGAGGTGCAGGATCGAACAGATATGGTTCACATTATGGCAATGAGTGCAGAGGTCATTGAACTTATCCGATCACTCCTAGACACCATCAGTGGGATGGGTGATGAGCTATCGGGACTGTCGCGAGAGGTAACGACATTCTAACGAGAAATGTGAACACTGTCTGGGAACATGAGGGAGGGAATGTCTCAGTCATCAGAAACAATGTCGGTGCACATGAGGGAGGGAATGTCTCAGGTAGCTGATGCACTGTCAGTGAACATGAGGGAGGGAATGTTGCAGGTAGTTGATACACTGTTGCTCAACATGAGGAAGGGAATGTCACAGGTAGGTGAGACACTGTCAGCGAACATGAGGGAGGGAATGTTGGAGGTAGTTGAAACACTGTCAGAGCACATGAGGGAGGGAATGTCGGAGTTAGCTGCTGCAATAAGGGAACATGCCCAGACCCCGCGCCCACTGACAGAATCAACTGCCACTCCCACTCCAAT
Source organism: Pristiophorus japonicus (assembly GCF_044704955.1). Classification (NCBI taxonomy): domain Eukaryota; kingdom Metazoa; phylum Chordata; class Chondrichthyes; family Pristiophoridae; genus Pristiophorus; species Pristiophorus japonicus. The sequence continues at coordinate 155,884,823 of NC_091980.1, read as the reverse complement.
CCCTAGACTAGCCTCTGAAGAGGCCCAAGCCCGGCCCTCCACATTACCGCCTGCCCCCCGCCCGCCCCCCCCCCCCTCATCAAGAAGTGTGCATTACCCGAGATGGTCGAAAGAATAAGCTTGGTACCAACCCAACAAACGCTGCGCCACCGCCTGCGGGAAGTGGTGGAGTCAACAAGACCAAGCGCAGCGGGCGGTCTTAGAATAAGGTGGAAGAGAGATGGGTGCAGCCTTTCTTTGTTGCTGTTGTTATTATTTTTGTTGTTACTGTTGTAACTGTTCTCAAATTAAAAGTTTTTTATAAGTTATGTAAATTTACAAGTTTAAAAGTTAGTAATTGATCTTAAAGTTTGTAAGTGATCTTAGAGTTTGTAAGTAATCTTAAGTGAAAACTTTAAAGTTTGATAAAGAATATGTTTATTAAAGTGAAGTTAAGTACAAACAAATGTTTGTTCAACTTTCGAATAAAATATATTTTAAGTTATAACTGAATTATTTACATTATTTGTTCCATTATGAACACAACTTTTGGAACGCAAGAAGAATCATTTCCATTATTTCTTCGATTATTAACACAACGTTTTGAAGTAAACAAGAATAATTTCCATCATTTGTTCCATGAACGCAACACAACATTACGGAACAGGTCCAAACTAATATGTCCTTACTATACAGTATAAATGCATACGAGGCCCATACTTGAGAGACAGTCACTCTGTGATCTGTTACCTTTATTACCAAGACCTCAAGAGGCAGATGGTGGGTGGAGCTTCCTCTTTTATACCTGAAAGTCCAGGTTAGGAGTGTCTCCCACAAGTTCGCCCCCTTGTGGTCAGTGTTCTCAAGGTGTACAACTAAGGTCAGCTTATACATGGGTTACAATGACAGTTGAATACATGACATCACTTCCCCGCCCCCCCCCACCACAAAGTCTTATTGGGATCACAGGTTAAGTCTCTCTGGTGTTTTATGCTCCCTTATAGCGCCTGATTTGGGGCTCCGGTTGATGGGCGCTGGCCTGAGTGTCTGCTGTTTGCGGTGCTTCAGGCCTGTCCGGATTGCCCACAGTGACTGGACTCTCCTCCACTTGTTTCCGGTGTTCGGTCACCTGTGGTGGAGTAAACTCTACGTCGTGTTCTTCCTCTGCTTCTTCTATTGGGTTGCTGAACCTCCTTTTTGTTTGATCCACGTGTTTGTGGCAGATTTGTCCATTGGTAAGTTTAACTACCAAAACCCTATTCCCCTCTTTGGCAATCACAGTGCCTGCAAGCCATTTGGGCCCTGCAGCGTAATTAAGGACAAAAACAGAGTCATTTACATCAATACATCGCGCCCTCGAATTCCTGTCATGGAAGTCACATTGTGACTGATGCCTGCTCTCAACAATTTCTTTCATGGTGGGGTGTATAAGGGATAACCTGGTTTTGAGCGTCCTTTTCATTAGCAGCTCTGCGGGTGGAACCCCTGTGATCGAGTGTGGTCGGGATCTATTGGCCAACAGGAGGCGTGATAAGTGGCTTTGTAGGGAACCCCCTTGGATTCTGAGCATCCCCTGTTTGATTATCTGCACTGCTTGCTCCCCCTGGCTGTTTGAGGCCAGCTTGAACGGTGCCGTTCTGACATGGTTGATTCCATTGCCTGCCATGAAGTCCTGGAATTCAGTGCTTGTGAAGCACGGGCCATTGTCGCTGACCAAGACGTCCGGTAGACCATGGGCGGCGAACATTGCCCGTGGACTTTCTACCGTGGCAGAGGATGTAGAAACATAGAAACATAGAAAATAGGTGCAGGAGTAGGCCATTCGGCCCTTCTAGCCTGCACCGCCATTCAATGAGTTCATGGCTGAACATGCAACTTCAGTACCCCATTCCTGCTTTCTCACCATACCCCTTGATTCCCCGAGTAGTAAGGACTTCATCTAACTCCTTTTTGAATATATTTAGTGAATTGGCCTCAACAACTTTCTGTGGTAGAGAATTCCACAGGTTCACCACTCTCTGGGTGAAGAAATTCCTCCTCATCTCGGTCCTAAATGGCTTCCCCCTTATCCTTAGACTGTGTCCCCTGGTTCTAGACTTCCCCAACATTGGGAACATTCTTCCTGCATCTAACCTGTCTAATCCCGTCAGAATTTTAAACGTTTCTATGAGGACCCTCTCATTCTTCTGAACTCCAGTGAATACAAGCCCAGTTGATCCAGTCTTTCTTGATAGGTCAGTCCCGCCATCCCGGGAATCAGTCTGGTGAACCTTCGCTGCACTCCCTCAATAGCAAGAATGTCCTTCCTCAGGTTAGGAGACCAAAACTGTACACAATACTCCAGGTGTGGCCTCACCAAGGCCCTGTACAACTGTAGCAACACCTCCCTGCCCCTGTACTCAAATCCCCTCGCTATGAAGGCCAACATGCCATTTGCTTTCTTAACCGCCTGCTGTACCTGCATGCCAACCTTCAATGACTGATGTACCATGACACCCAGGTCTCTTTGCACCTCCCCTTTTCCTAATCTGTCACCATTCAGATAATAGTCTGTCTCTCTGTTTTTACCACCAAAGTGGATAACCTCACATTTATCCACATTATACTTCATCTGCCATGCATTTGCCCACTCACCTAACCTATCCAAGTCGCTCTGCAGCCTCATAGCATCCTCCTCGCAGCTCACACTGCCACCCAACTTAGTGTCATCCGCAAATTTGGAGATACTACATTTAATCCCCTCGTCTAAATCATTAATGTACAGTGTAAACAGCTGGGGCCCCAGCACAGAACCTTGCGGTACCCCACTAGTCACTGCCTGCCATTCTGAAAAGTCCCCATTTACTCCTACTCTTTGCTTCCTGTCTGACAACCAGTTCTCAATCCATGTCAGCACACTACCCCCAATCCCATGTGCTTTAACTTTGCACATTAATCTCTTGTGTGGGACCTTGTCGAAAGCCTTCTGAAAGTCCAAATATACCACATCAACTGGTTCTCCCTTGTCCACTCTACTGGAAACATCCTCAAAAAATTCCAGAAGATTTGTCAAGCATGATTTCCCTTTCACAAATCCATGCTGACTTGGACCTATCATATTACCTCTTTCCAACTGCACTGCTATGACATCCTTAACAATTGATTTCATCATTTTACCCACTACCGATGTCAGGCTGACCGGTCTATAATTCCCTGTTTTCTCTCCCTCCTTTTTTAAAAAGTGGGGTTACATTGGCTACCCTCCACTCCATAGGAACTGATCCAGAGTCAATGGAATGTTGGAAAATGACTGTCAATGCATCCACTATTTCCAAGGCCACCTCCTTAAGTACTCTGGGATGCAGTCCATCAGGCCCTGGGGATTTATCGGCCTTCAATCCCATCAATTTCCCCAACACAATTTCCCGACTAATAAAGATTTCCCTCAGTTCCTCCTCCTTACTAGACCCTCCGACCCCTTTTATATCCGGAAGGTTGTTTGTGTCCTCCTCAGTGAATACCGAACCAAAATACTTGTTCAATTGGTCCGCCATTTCTTTGTTCCCCGTTATGACTTCCCCTGATTCTGACTGCAGGGGACCTACGTTTGTCTTTACTAACCTTTTTCTCTTTACATATCTAAAGAAACTTTTGCAATCCGTCTTAATGTTCCCTGCAAGCTTCTTCTCGTACTCCATTTTCCCTGCCCTAATCAAACCCTTTGTCCTCCTCTGCTGAGTTCTAAATTTCTCCCAGTCCCCGGGTTCGCTGCTATTTCTGGCCAATTTGTATGCCACTTCCTTGGCTTTAATGCTATTCCTGATTTCCCTTGATAGCCACTGTTGAGCCACCTTCCCTTTTTTATTTTTACACCAGACAGGAATGTACAATTGTTGTAGTTCATCCATGCGGTCTCTAAATGTCTGCCATTGCCCATCCACAGTCAACCCCTTCAGTATCATTCGCCAATCTATCCTAGCCAATTCACGCCTCATACCTTCAAAGTTACCCTTCTTTAAGTTCTGGACCATGGTCTCTGAATTAACTGTTTCATTCTCCATCCTAATGCAGAATTCCACCATATTATGGTCACTCTTCCCCAAGGGTCCTCGCACAACGAGATTGCTAATTAATCCTCTCTCATTACACAACACCCAGTCTAAGATGGCCTCCCCCCTAGTTGGTTCCTCGACATATTGGTCTAAAAAACCATCCCTTATGCACTCCAGGAAATCCTCCTCCACCGTATTGCTTCCAGTTTGGTTAACCCAATCTATGTGCATATTAAAGTCACCCATTATAACTGCTGCACCTTTATTGCACGCACCCCTAATTTCATGTTTGATGCCCTCCCCAACATCACTACTACTGTTTGGAGGTCTGTACACAACTCCCACTAACGTTTTTTGCCCTTTAGTATTCTGCAGCTCTACCCATATAGATTTCACATCATCCAAGCTAATGTCCTTCCGAACTATTGCCTTAATTTGCTCCTTAACCAGCAATGCTACCCCACCTCCTTTTCCTTTTATTCTATCTTTCCTGAATGTTGAATACCCCTGGATGTTGAGTTCCCAGCCCTGATCATCCTGGAGCCACGTCTCCGTAATCCCAATCACATCATATTTGTTAACATCTATTTGCACAGTTAATTCATCCACCTTATTGCGGATACTCCTTGCATTAAGACACAAAGCCTTCAGGCTTGTTTTTTTAACACCCTTTGTCCTTTTAGAATTTTGCTGTACAGTGGTGGCCCTTTTTGTTCTTTGCCTTGGGTTTCTCTGCCCTCCACTTTTCCTCATCTCCTTTCTGTCTTTTGCCTCCTTTTTGTTTCCCTCTGTCTCCCTGCATTGGTTCCCATCCCCCTGCCATATTAGTTTAAATCTTCCCCAACAGCACTAGCAAACACTCCCCCTAGGACATTGGTTCCAGTCCTGCTCAGGTGCAGACCGTCCGGTTTGTACTGGTCCCACCTCCCCCAGAACCGGTTCCAATGCCCTAGGAATTTGAATCCCTCCCTGCTGCACCACTGCTCAAGCCACGTATTCATCTGCGCTATCCTGCGATTCCTACTCTGACTAGCTCGTGGCACTGGTAGCAATCCCGAGATTACTACTTTTGAAGTCCTACTTTTTAATTTAGCTCCTAGCTCCTTAAATTCATTTCGTAGGAACTCATCCCTTTTTTTTACCTATGTCGTTGGTACCAATGTGCACCACGACAACTGGCTGTTCTCCCTCCCTTTTTAGAATGTCCTGCACCCGCTCCGAGACATCCTTGACCCTTGCACCAGGGAGGCAACATACCATCCTGGAGTCTCGGTTGCGGCCGCAGAAACGCCTATCTATTCCCCTCACCATTGAATCCCCAATCACTATTGCTCTCCCACTCTTTTTCCTGCCCTCCTGTGCAGCAGAGCCAGCCATGGTGCCATGAACTTGGCTGCTGCTGCCCTCCCCTGATGAGTCATCCCCCTCAACAGTACCCAAAGCAGTGTATCTGTTTTGCAGGGGGATGACCACAGGGGACCCCTGCACTACCTTCCTTGCACTGCTCTTCCTGTTGGTCTTCCATTCCCTATCTGGCTGTGGACCCTTTCCCTGCGGTACGACCAACTCGCTACACGTGATACTCACGTCATTCTCAGCATCGTGAATGCTCCAGATACTGTGCTTAAACAAATGGGACTACAGTGGGATGAGGGCAGTGTTAGCTAAAGTAGACTGGGAACACAGACTAAACTGTGGCACAATTGAGGAACAGTGGAGGACTTTTAAGGAGCTCTTTCATAGTGTTCAACAAAAATATATTCCAGTGAAAAAGAAGGACGGTAAGAGAAGGGATAACCAGCCGTGGATAACCAAGGAAATAAAGGAGAGTATCAAATTAAAAAACAATGCGTATAAGGTGGCCAAGGTTAGTGGGAAACTAGAAGATTGGGAAAATTCTAAACGACAGCAAAGAATGACTAAGAAAGCAATAAAGAAAGGAAAGATAGATTACGAAAGTAAACTTGCGCAAATCATAAAAACAGATAGTAAAAGCTTTTACCGATATATAAAACGGAAGAGAGTGACTAAAGTAAATGTTGGTCCCTTAGAAGATGAGAAGGGGGATTTAATAATGGGAAATGTGGAAATGGCTGAGACCTTGAACAATTATTTTGCTTCGGTCTTCACAGTGGAAGACACAAAAACCATGCCAAAAATTGCTAGTCACGGGAATGTGGGAAGGGAGGACCTTGAGACAATCACTATCACTAGGGAGGTAGTGCTGGACAGGCTAATGGGACTCAAGGTAGACAAGTCCCCTGGTCCTGATGAAATGCATCCCAGGGTATTAAAAGAGATGGCGGAAGTTATAGCAGATGCATTCGTTATAATCTACCAAAATTTTCTGGACTCTGGGGAGGTACCAGCGGATTGGAGAGCAGCTAATGTAACGCCTCTGTTTAAAAAAGGGGGCAGATAAAAGGCAGGTAACTATAGGCCGGTTAGTTTAACATCTGTAGTGGGGAAAATGCTTGAAGCTATCATTAAGGAAGAAATAGCGGGACATCTAGATAGGAATAGTGCAATCAAGCAGACGCAACATGGATTCATGAAGGGGAAATCATGTTGAACTAATTTACTGGAATTCTTTGAGGATATAACGAGCATGGTGGATAGAGGTGTACCGATGGATGTGGTGTATTTAGATTTCCAAAAAGCATTCGATAAGGTGCCACACAAAAGGTTACTGCAGAAGATAAAGGTACGCGGAGTCAGAGGAAATGTGTTAGCATGGATCGAGAATTGGCTGGCTAACAGAAAGCAGAGAGTCGGGATAAATGGGTCCTTTTCGGGTTGGAAATCGGTGGTTAGTGGTGTGTGTCGAAATCTCGACCTCCGAAAAGAATGACTCCGACACTTACAGCTCCGGTAGAAGTTTCTTTAATTTACTTGCTCGCAAGGGGTAGGTTACACTCAGTCAAGGGCTAAGTGAACACCTCCGAAATGGTTCAGTTTAACAAGATATTTATACAGTAAAACCAAAGTTATGGCCTCTCCCTGTGTATTGCCCTGTCTCACAGTCAGTGAATACAGATAAAGAGTTAATTACTATATCCTGGTCCTGACATAGTATCCAGATATTTCCTTTTGTCAGAGTTATCAGTTGGCCAGCCGGCCATTACTCCATGAGTCATAGGTAATGGGCTACCACCTGTCTTGTATTGTGTCAGGATTGTTCCAATTTCCTGGTCAGTTTATCTGTTTGCATCAAATGGATGAGGTCTCGGAAAGAAGATAATGGCTAGAAGATAAGGGTGTGGTGACATGGAACTCCTGTAGTGTAGACAATAGGAGAGCACCATGGGGGGGGGGGGGTTACTTGTCTCAGCATGACTTGTCTCCTAGCTGTCTGATGGCCATCAGCCATCTCAAACCAGGTTTAGCTGTTTATGCAAGCTGACTGCTAAAATGCAGAAAGTTCTGGAAGGGCCAGGACTCCATTTTGATCAAAAGGCACACAAATACCCTATGGTATCAGCTTAGATAAAAATACATTTCCACACGTGCCACAGGGATCGGTGCTGGGACCACAACTGTTTACAATATACATAGATGACCGGAGTGTAGTGCAACAAAATTTGCAGATGACACAAAGATTAGTGGGAAAGCGGGTTGTGTAGAGGACACAGAGAGGCTGCAAAGAGATTTAGATAGGTTTAAGCGAATGGGCTAAGGTTTGGCAGATGGAATACAATGTCGGAAAGTGTGAGGTCATCAACCTTGGAAAAAAACAGTAAAAGGGAATATTATTTGAATGGGAAGAAATTCCAACATGCTGAGGTGCAGAGGGACCTGGGGGTCCTTGTGCATGAAACTTGTGCATGAAACTCTTATAGGTTAAGCGAATGGGCTAAGGTTTGGCAGATGGAATACAATGTCGGAAAGTGTGAGGTCATCAACCTTGGAAAAAAACAGTAAAAGGGAATATTATTTGAATGGGGAGAAATTCCAACATGCTGAGGTGCAGAGGGTCCTGGGGGTCCTTGTGCATGAAACTTGTGCATGAATCCCAAAAAGTTAGTTTGCAGGTGCAGCAGGTAATCAGGAAGGCGAATGGAATGTTGGCCTTCATTGCGAGAGGGATGGAGTACGAAAGCAGGGAGGTCCTGCTACAATTGTATAGGGTATTGGTGAGGCCGCACCTGGAGTACTGCGTGCAGTTTTGGTCACCTTACTTAAGGAAGGATATACTAGCCTTGGAGGGGGTACAGAGACGATTTACTCGGCTGATTCCGGAGATGAGGGGGTTACCTTATGATGATAGATTGAGTAGACTGGGTCTTTACTCGGGTGATCTTATAGAAACATTTAAAATAATGAAAGGGATAGACAAGATAGAGGCAGAGAGGTTGTTTCCACTGGTCGGGGAGACTAGAACTAGGGGGCACAGCCTCAAAATACGGGGGAGCCAATTTAAAACCGAATTGAGAAGGAATTTCTTCTCCCAGAGGGTTGTGAATCTGTGGAATTCTCTGCCCAAGGAAGCAGTTGAGGCTAGATCATTGAATGTATTCAAATCTCAGATAGATAGATTTTTAACCAATAAGGGAATTAAGGGTTATGGGGAGCGGGTGGGTAAATGGAGCTGAGTCCACGGCCAGATCTTTTTGAATGGCGGAGCAGGCTCAAGGGGCTAGATGGCCTATTCCTGTTCCTAATTCTTATGTTCTTATGAATCCTGTCCCAACCATTCCTTAGTGACAAAACTTTGCTGTCGGCTCTCAATAAAGTCGTCCCACTCATCACCAACGCAGTACTTCTCTTCTGTGCTGCTAGTGGCCATGCTTGCGTGGTTTAAATCCCAGTTTCTCGTCGCCGATAATATGTCCTTACTATACAGTATAAATGCACACGAGGCCCATACTTGAGGGAAAGTCACTCTGTGATCTGTTACCTTTATTACCAAGACCTCAAGAGGTAGACGGTGGGTGGAGCTTTCCCTTTTATACCGGAAAGTCCAGGTTAGGAGTGTCTCCCACAAGTTCGCCCCCTGTGGTCAGTGTTCTCAAGGTGTACAACTTAGGTCAGCTGATACATGGGTTACAATGACAGTTGAATACATGACACAAATAGTAGACATGGTCCATGTGGTATAGTTGCCGCTGAGTCTTCGTCGCAAAGTGTTCACGGATGAGCTGCTGGTGCAAGGCTCGAGCAATCGTTAAAGGAGCAATCGTCATGCTCCGGGTTCAGGTTCAGCATGGCTTCCTTATCCTCGTCCTCCTCCTCGTCATCTGCATCTTCCTCTTTATTATCAACAGCCACTCTCACCTCAGGTGTCTTCTATTACCAGCTGCTGCTGCCTCATGATGGCTAAGTTATGCAGCATGCAGCACGCAACAGTGAACTGCCCGACAATCTCAGGGGAGTATTGCAAGTAGCCTCCGGAATGGTCCAGGCATCGGAAACGCTGTTTCAAGATGCCAATGGTCCTCTCCATTATGCTGCGTGTCGCAATGTGCGACATGTTATATTCCTGATCAGCTTCCGTCCGAGTACGCGTACGGGCGTCATGAGCCAGGTGGTGAGGCCATACCCTTTGTCTCCCAGTAGCCAGCTCTGCCCTTCTGGCTGCTGCTGAAACATGGCAGATATAATGCTCTCGCATAAGATAAACGCATTATTGGAGCTCCCAGGGTATCTTGCATCAACTGACATGATGTGATGCATGTCATCACACACGAGCTGCACATTAATGGAGTGGAAGCCTTTTCTGTTCCTGTACATCTCAGAATCCTCCAAAGGTGCTCGCAATGCGATGTGGGTACAATCAATGCAGCCAGCAATCCTGGAGAAGCCCACAGCCCTGTCATGCATTGCCTGGGCGGTCATGGGGAACTTTATGTCGTCATTCCTCCGCGTATATAGTGCAGCAGTCACCTGCCGAATGCAGACATGTGTTTCATGTTGAGAAATGGCGCACACATCCCCAGTTGTAGCTTGGAATGATCCAGATGCATAGAATGAAAATGCAGCTGTAACCTTTACTTTAACTGACAAAGCAGTCCTCCTGAAGCTTCTAGGTTGCAGGTCTGCTTTTACTCATTCACAGATTTGCGGAAACGTAGCCTTCCAACACAGTCTGCATCACTCAGGTGCAGGTATGAACGCCTGTCTCGATATACCCGACATGGGGAAGGCCTCCTGCCCATCACCCTACGGGCTCTGAGGTTCCTCATGCGATGACGTTGAATCAATTGTTTCCTTCGCAGCACCATCATGCAAAAGGCTTGCACAAGGTATGGCATTGTCAGTATTGCCCCCATGCTTAAATTTTACCTTTGCAAGGCAGGACAAGGTTCTTTGTTCTCTCTCCCCACAAGGTTTGTATGGACCACACTCAGGTCTAAGCAGACGCAGTGATCGGGAACCCCTCGGGCTATATTTGATGCATAGTGCAGGCTTCTGATGCCTTCCATAAGCCTTCCACAGCCCCCCACCCACTCGGGCTTGATTTGATGGTAGTGCAGGCTTCTGATTCCTTCCGTATGTGTTCCACAGCACCCCACGGCTTCTTTTGCAACCGAGCCCCTGTGTCCGGGCGCGGGACAATTCTGCCGTCCGATGCTCTGACCCTCGAGCCCTGTTTGCAGACGTTCGGTGGTGGCTTGTCAGTTGAAAAAATGAAAACTTACAGAATTCTATCAAACTTCCATTTACTGCGTTATAAGGTAAGAAAAAATTAATCTTTAGTATGCATATTTAAGTGTGCTTGACTCCCTCCAAAACTTTGCTGAAAAACAATGGCGGCTTTCTGCGCTGATTTTTCAATGCGCGATGATTTTTCATAACTCACCAGAAGGTTTTTCGGGAGTGGTCACATACACCGACCTCGGAGACATTTTATTTGGGCAAACTTACATAATTGACAAAAACTGGCACAGACATCAGGTTACGCCCCCTATGACGCAAAAAAACCCAAACCGAAAAAAATCGTAACTGAGTTACGCTGGCACACATTCCTTGGGGAAACTTAAATGTTTTAACTTACACCAAAAAAACACCGCAAATCACTGGAGAAAATTGAGCCCAAAGGTTAGTAGAAGTTTAGAACTTTCTTCCAGAAATGGCAATTGATGCTAGACAATCAGAGATTGATAGCCTTTTGCTAAGCAAAAGGTATTCAGGGATATGGGCCAAAGAATTTAGGTCGCAGATCAGCCATGATCTCATTGAATGACGGAACAGGCTCGAGTGGCTCAATGGCTGCCTCCTGTTCCGATGTTCCAATGAGAAGAGGAACCGAAGAAATTACAGAATGTATTGGAGAAAATATTCATATGGGCTGAGCAACGGCAGATGGAATTTAATGCAGACACGTATATAGTGCTGCACCTGGGAAGTAAAAACTGAGCAACAGCCGTACACCATGAATGGTGGGAATGACCAACGATGCAACTGAAAGACCCAAGAGTCTTAGTGGACTCAACACTCAACATGTCGAACCAACGCAGAACAATCACAAGGCCAATGGATTGTTGAACTATATAATCATAGCAGTAGAACGCATGTCAGCGGAAGTTGTAATCAAACTGTACAGGGCTCTAGTCAGACCCAGCTTGAGCCCTGTGTCCAGTTCTGGTCAGACCCACCTGGAGCATTGTGTCCAGTTCTGGTCAGACCCACCTGGAGCACTGTGTCCAGTTCTGGTCAGACCCACCTTGAGCCCTGTGTCCAGTTCTGGTCAGACCCACCTGGAGCATTGTGTCCAGTTCTGGTCAGACCCACCTTGAGCACTGTGTCCAGTTCTGGTCAGACCCACCTTGAGCCCTGTGTCCAGTTCTGGTCAGACCCACCTGGAGCATTGTGTCCAGTTCTGGTCAGACCCACCTTGAGCACTGTGTCCAGTTCTGGTCAGACCCACCTTGAGCTCTGTGTCCAGAACAGGTGAGACCCACCTTGATCATTGTGTCCAGTACAGGTCAGACCCACCTTGAGCTCTGTGTCCAGAACAGGTGAGACCCACCTTGATCATTGTGTCCAGTACAGGTCAGACCCACCTTGAGCTCTGTGTCCAGAACAGGTGAGACCCACCTTGATCATTGTGTCCAGTACAGGTCAGACCCACCTTGAGCTCTGTGTCCAGAACAGGTGAGACCCACCTTGATCATTGTGTCCAGTACAGGTCAGACCCACCTTGAGCATTGTGTCCAGTTCTGGTCAGACCCACCTTGAGCATTGTGTCCAGTTCTGGTCAGACCCACCTTGAGCTCTGTGTCCAGAACAGGTCAGACCCACCTTGATCATTGTGTCCAGTACAGGTCAGACCCACCTTGAGCATTGTGTCCAGTACAGGTCAAACCCACCTTGAGCATTGTGTCCAGTTCTGGTCAGACCCACCTGGAGCATTATGTCCAGTTCTTGTCAGATCCACCTTGATCATTGTGTCCAGTACAGGTCAGACCCACCTTGAGCATTGTCTCCAGAACAGGTGAGACCCACCTTGATCATTGTGTCCAGTACAGGTCAGACCCACCTTGAGCATTGTGTCCAGAACAGGTGAGACCCACCTTGATCATTGTGTCCAGTACAGGTCAGACCCACCTTGAGCATTGTGTCCAGTTCTGGTCAGACCCACCTTGAGCATTGTGTCCAGTTCTGGTCAGACCCACCTTGAGCTCTGTGTCCAGAACAGGTCAGACCCACCTTGATCATTGTGTCCAGTACAGGTCAGACCCACCTTGATCATTGTGTCCAGTACAGGTCAGACCCACCTTGATCATTGTGTCCAGTACAGGTCAGACCCACCTTGAGCATTGTGTCCAGTTCTGGTCAGACCCACCTGGAGCATTGTGTCCAGTTCTGGTCAGATCCACCTTGAGCACTGTGTCCAGTTCTGGTCAGACCCACCTTGATCATTGTGTCCAGTACAGGTCAGACCCACCTTGAGCATTGTCTCCAGTTCTGGTCAGATCCACCTTGAGCACTGTGTCCAGTTCTGGTCAGACCCACCTTGAGCTCTGTGTCCAGAACAGGTCAGACCCACCTTGAGCATTGTGTCCAGTACAGGTCAGACCCACCTTGAGCATTGTGTCCAGTACAGGTCAAACCCACCTTGAGCATTGTGTCCAGTACAGGTCAGACCCACCTTGAGCATTGTGTCCAGTACAGGTCAGACCCACCTTGAGCATTGTGTCCAGTACAGGTCAGACCCACCTTGAGCATTGTGTCCAGTACAGGTCAAACCCACCTTGAGCATTGTGTCCAGTACAGGTCAAACCCACCTTGAGCATTGTGTCCAGTACAGGTCAGACCCACCTTGAGCATTGTGTCCAGTACAGGTCAAACCCACCTTGAGCATTGTGTCCAGTACAGGTCAGACCCACCTTGAGCATTGTGTCCAGTACAGGTCAAACCCACCTTGAGCATTGTGTCCAGTTTTGGTCACAAGGACACAAGGCAATTGCTGGAGGCAGTGTTGTAATATAGGGGAACGGGGCCGACAATTTGCTCACAGCAATATCCCACAAACAGCAATGTGACAATGACCTGTGCTAATGGCCCTGAAATTCCGGTGGGAGGCTTCCTTCGGACGAACGCCTCCAACCCGAAATTTCTCTACGAATGTACCGAGTGGTATCGGAGGTGCTTGGATTGCGATCGGAGGCCTTCTTTCCCTGCACTTCGCAGCGCGTCCACGTCTTCAAGATACGGACGGAGAAGCTGGAGTCACATGGGCCTGGACAACCAATCATGGTACAGTATTCTCATTGATAGTAATGGGAACTGCCCAAACACAGCATAATAAGTAAAAAAACACCACACATATTTAAAATTAATTGAAATTAAAGTTAATTAAATGTTTTAGAAAAAATATATATTTTGGGGATTTTTTTTAATGTGTTTTAATAGGATTTAAAATAAACTTATCTTCGTGGATAGGATTTTTACTATAAAAATGTGTGTTTAAATTTTATTTTTATATGTTTTAAAACTCTTATGCTGGTAAAAGTAAGCTATGCGCCTGCTTTTACCAGGCGTAAAGGTTTGAAAGTCATTTGCTGGGCATGAGTTGGGCAAATAGTCCAAACTCGCCCGCGCGGATGTCCTTCTCCCGGGGATGCAGAAGATCTGGCAAAAGATATCTTGACAGATCAGAAAAGCCGGTTTTTGGCGCATGCCAAAAATAGGCTTTTGCGAGGCCTCGATGAGTCCGTGCGCACTCCGTACGTACCCGCTGAGGCCGGAATTTCAGGGCCATTCTGTTTTAGTGAAGTTCGTTGAGTAACTGGATAAATGTTGATAAATATTATGAAGAAAGACTGGAGAAACTTACGCTTCTCAGCCTTAAAAGATATCTGATATACAAGTCTCTATTCCTTCATTCAACTCATTGATATATATGGTGATCCCTGGGGAACACCACTTGTCACAACCCGCCAATCAAAGTACTTACTTTTTATCCCTGTTCCCTGTCTCTTATCTAGCAACCAATTGCAAGCCTATGTCGCAAGGTTACTTCCAATTCTGTGCGCAGTTTTGTTATTTAGTCATTTATTTCCCTCTTTCTATTTTCTCTCTTTCGCTCTCTAATTCTCCGACTCTATTTCTCCCTCTCTCCGTATTTCTCAGTCTGCTGCTCTATTTTTCTGTGTCCATTTTCTCCCTCTCGCTTTTCTCTTTCTCTCTCTAGTTCGCTCTCTATTTTTGTCTTTCTTCCTATTTATCTCACTGTCTCTCTATTTTATCTATCCCTTTCTCTTTCTGTCTATTTCTCTCTCCATTCTGTCTTTATCTCCCTATTTCTTTCTTTCACTCTCTCTGTTTTCCTTTCTCTATTTCTCTCACTGTCATTTTCTCTCTCTTCTGTTTATTTCTCTCTGTTTTCCTCTCTTTCTCATTTCCTCTATATTTTCACTGTCTTTCCTTTTACACTATTCTCGCTATATATTTCTCTCTTCTCTCTATTTCTCTCTTGCTCTATTTCTTTCTCTCTCGTTATTTCTTTCTCTCTCTCTATTTCTTGCTCTCTCTCTATTTCTTCCTTGCTCTCTGTATTTCTCTCCTGCTCTCTCTCTCTCTTTTCTGCTCTCTCGCTCTATTTCTCTTTGTCTCTATTTCTCTCCCTCTCTCTACTTATATAGTCGGAGAGGAATTTTCCCAGATTTTTTCTCCCTAAATTGGCCTGGGTTTTTATCTGGTTTTTGCCTCTCCCAGGAGATCACATGGCTCCGGTTGGGGTGGAGTGTAGAATGTTTCAGTATAATGGGTTGTTGCAGTTGTGTGAGGTGGACTGGTTGGGCTGGGTGCTCTTTGCCTTTCCGTCATTGTTCATAGGTTTATCTGTAACCTTTAGGGCTGCTGACCAAGGGGCCGTGCAGCTCTTTGTCGGCCGGCGCAGACACGATGGGCCGAAATGGTCTCCCTCTGCGCTGTAAATTTCGATGTTTCTATTTCTCCCTTGCTCTCTCTCTCTCTTTCTCTCTTGCTCTCTTTCACTATCGGGTGAATTAGAGAGGGGGTTAAAAAAGGAGGGGTTGCATTATTGATTAATGAAACAATTACAGTTGTGAGAAGTGATGATATGTTAGAAGGATCATCAAATGAGGCCATGTGGATGAAACTAAAGAACAAAAAGGGGCAATCACACTGCTGGCAGTGTACTACAGACCCCCCCCAAACAGTCCAAGGGAGATAGAAGAGCAATTTTACAGGCAAATTACTGACAGGTGCAAAAATAATAGGGCAGTAATAGTGGAGGATTTCAATGACCCGAATATTAACTTGGAAACTAGCAGTGTAAATGGTATTCCTAAGTTGCATTCTGGAGAACTTTTTTTTTAGCCAATATGTAGCAAGCCCAACAAGAGTGGAGAGCAGTTCTGGATTTAGTGTTGGGGAATGAAGCTGGGCAGGTGGAAGGAGTAGCAGTGGGAGAGCATTTTTGTGGTAGTGATCAAAATTCAGTTACTTTTAGTATAATTATGGATAAGGACAAAGAAAAAATGGGAGTAAGGGTTCTAAATTGGGGGAAGGACAATTTTACTCGGCTGAGAAATGATTTAGCAAAAGTGGACTGGAAACAGTTACTTGAAAATAAATCAATGCCAGAGCAGCGGGAGGCATCAAGAGGGAGGTACATGGAGTCCAGGGTAAACATGTTCCCCCAAAGAAAAAGGGTAGAACTCCCAAAGGTAGAGCCCCCTGGATGACAAGGTGCATACAGGATATGTTAGCTGACATTGTTAATGGTTCTCTCTCCTCAGGTACTGTCCCCCTCTCCTTCAAATCTTCTGTCTTCACCCTTCTCAATAAAACAACCCTTGACCCCTCCCTCCTTGCAAGCTACCGCTCCATCTCCAACCTCCCTTTCCTCTCTAAAGTCCTGGAACACGTTATCGCCTCCCAAATCTGTGCCCATCTTTCCTGGATCACCATGTTTGAATCCCTCCAATCCGGTTTCCACACCTGTCACAGTACTGAAACAGCTCTCATCAAAGTCACAAATGACATCCTTTGTGACTGTGACAAAGGTAAACTATCCCTCCTTGTCCTTCTCGACCTGTCTGCAGCCTTTGACAAGGGTTACCAATCCATCCTCCTCCAATGCCTCTCCATCAATGTCCAGCGGGACTGCACTCGCCTGGTTCCATTCTTATCTAATCGTAGCCAGAGAATCACCTGCAATGGCTTCTCTTCCCACTCCTGCATTGTTACCTCTGGTGTCCCCCAAGAATCTCCTATTTCTCATCTACATGCTGCCCCTTGGTGACATCCGAAAACATGACATCGGTTTCCGCATGTACGTTGATGACACCCAGCTCTACCTCACCACCACTTTTGTCGACCCCTCCACGGTCTCTAAATTGTCAGACTGCTTGTCCTACATCCAGTACTGGATGTGCAGAAATTTTTTCGAATTAAATATTGGGAAGGCCAAAGCCATTATCTTTGGTCCCCACCACAAATTGCGTTCCCTAGCCACCGACTCCATCCCTCTCCCTACCATCTGTCTGAGGCTGAACCAGACTGCTCGCAACCTAGGTGTCATATTTGACCCTGAAATGATCTTCCGGACACATATTCGCAGCATAACTAAAACCACCTATTTCCACCTCCGTAACATCGCCCATCTCCGCCCCTGCCTCAGCTCATCTGCTGCTGAAACCCTCATCCATGCCTGCATTACCTCTAGACTTGACTACTCCAATGCACTCCTGGCTGGTCTCCCACATTCTACGTAAACTTGAGGTCTTCTAAAACTCAGCTGCGCGTGTCCTAACTCGCACTAAGTCTCGCTCACCCATTACCCCTGTGCTCGCTGACTTACATTGGCTCCCGGTTAAACAACACCTCAATTTCAAAATTTTCATCCTTGCTTACAAATCCCTCCATGGCCTCGCTCCTCCCTATCTCTAATCTCCTTCAGCCTCACAACCCTCCCGAGATGTCTGCGCTCCTCTAATTCTGCCCTCTTGAGCATCCCTGATTATAATCGCTCAACCATTGGTGGCCCTGCCTTCTGTTGCCTGGGCCCTAAGCTCTGGGACTCCCTCCCTAAACCTCTCCACCCTCCTTTAAAACGCTCCTGAAAACCTTCCTCTTTGACCAAGCTTTTGGTCATCTGCCGTAATTTCTTCTTATGTGGTTCGGTGTCAAATTTATTTGTTTTGTCCTAAAACACTCCTGTGAGGTGCCTTGGGATATTTTAATATGTTAAAGGCGCTATATAAAAATACAAGTTTTTGTTGTTGTAAGATAAGGCAAAAAAGGGACGAGTATAGAAACTGCAGAGGTGAAATTAAGGAGGAAATTAGGAAAGCAAAAAGAGGACATGAAAAAATACTGGCAAACAGAATCAAAGAAAACCCAAAGATGTTTTACAATTACATAAAGAGCAAGAGGATTAGGAACCAAAATGGTGATCTTGTGTGGAGGCGGAGGATGTGGGTGAGGTACTTAATGAATACTTTGCGGCTGTCTTCACAAAAGAGGGGGACGATGCCGATGTTGAAGTTGAGGAGAAAGATAGTAAAATATAGGATAGTATAAACATAATAAGAGAGGAAGTATTAAGGGATTTAGCATCCTTGAAAGTAGATAAATCGCCAGGACCGGATGAAATATATCCTAGGCTATTAAAAGAAGCAAGGGAGGAAATTGCGGAGGCTCTGACCATCATTTTCCAATCCTCACCGGCTGCAGGAGTGGTGCCAGAGGATTGGAGAACTGCTAACGTACCATTGTTTAAAAAGGAAGGAAGGGATAAACCGAGCAATTACAGGCCAGTTAGTTTAACCTCGGTGGTGGACAAATTAATGGAATCAATTCTGAGGGACAATATAAAACTTCATTTAGAAAGACGCAGATTAATCAAGGTCAGTCAACATGGATTTGTTAAGGAAAGGTCCTGCCTGACTAACTTGATTCAGTTCTTTGAGGAGATAACAAGGAGGGTTGATGAGGGCAGATCGTTTGATGTAGTTTACATGGATTTTAACAAGGCTTTTGACATTGTTCCACATGGCAGGCTGATCAAAAAAGTAAAAGGTAAACTCAATCAAGTTAGATCCAAATGAGCTCAGTGGCAGGAAGCAAAGGGTAATGGTTGACAGGTGTTTTTGCAACTGGAAGGCTGTTTCCAGTGGGGTTCCACAGGACTCAGTACTCGGTCCCTTATTTTTTGTACCCTGTATATATTAATAATTTAGACTTAAATATAGGAGGCATGATAAAGAAATTTGCAGATGGTACAAAGATTGGCCGTGTGGTTGACAGGAGGAAAGCTCTAGACTGTAGGAAGATGTCGATGAATTGGTCAGTTGAGCAGATAAGTGGAAAATGGAATTCAATTTAGAAAAGTGTAAGGTAATGCATTTCGGGAAGGGCAACAAGGCATGGGAATATACAATAAATGGGCGGAAACTGAGAGGTGCAGAGGAACAAAGGGACCTTGGAGCATATGTGCACAAATCCTTAAAGGTCGATAAGGTGGCTAAAAAGGCATATGGAATGCTTTCCTTTATTAGCCGCGACATAGAATACAAGAGCAGGGAAGTTATGCTAGAATTGTGTACAACACTAGTTAGGCCACAGCTTGAGTACTGCGTGCAGTTCTGATCACTACATTACATGAAGGATGTGATTGCACTTCAAAGGGTGCAGAGGAGATTTAAGAGGATGTTACCAGGACTGCAAAACTTTAGCTATGAAGATTGGATAAGCTGGTGTTGTTTTCCTTGGAACAGAGGAGGCTGAGGGGAGACCTTATTGAGGTGAATAAAATTATGAGGGGCCTAGACAGAGTGGATAGGAAGCACCTATTTCCCTTAGCAGAGGAGTCAATAACCAGGGGGCATAGATTTAAAGTAGTTGGTAGAAGGTTTAGAAACTTCAAAATTTACAGAAGGAGGCCATTTCAGCCCATTGTGTCTGCGCTGGCCGACAAAGAGCCGCACAGCCCTTTGTCAGCAGCCATAAAGGTTACATACAAACCCATGAACAATAACAGAAAGGCAAAGAGAACCAAGCCCAACCAGTCCACCCCACACCACAGCAACACCCCTTGTAATAAAAACATCTACACTCCCCTCCAACTGGACCATGTGATCTCCTGGGAGAGGCAAAAACCAGTTAAAAACCCAGGTCAATTTAGGTAGAAAAAAATCTGGGAAAATTCCTCTCCAGGCGATCAAAATTAGTTCAGGAGATCACCCTAGCCGTATTCTATTCCCTGTAGTACTTACCATTATATCTGCGCCAACCAACAAAAGGTCATCCAGTCTAATCCCAATTACCAGCTCGAAGTCCGTAACCTGCACTTTAAGTGCCCATCCAACCATCTCTTAAAAGTGGTGAGGGTTTCTGGAGTGAGTTCCAGATCCCCACAACCCTCTGTGTAAAGAAGCCCTCCCTCAAATCCCCTCTAAACCTTCCACCAACCACCTTAAACCTATGCCTCCTCTACCAATGGAAATAGACTATAAACTATGTCCAGGCCCCTCAATATCTTGTACACCTCGATGAGGTCTCCTCTCAACCTCCTCTGTTCCAATGAGAACAAATCCACCTATCCAATCTGTCCTCATAACTAAGATTCTCCACTTCAGGCAGCATCCTAGTAAGTCTCTTCTGCACCCTCTCTAGTGCAATCACGTCCTTCCTATAATATGGCAACCAGATCTGCACGCAGTACTCCAGCTGTGGCCTAACCAAAGTATTATACAATTTAAGCATAACCTCCCTGCTCTTATAGTCTATGCCTTGGCCAATAAAGGCAAGCATGATCTTATTGAATGGCGGTGCAGGCTCGAAGGGCCGACTGGCCTACTCCTGCACCTATTTTCTATGTTTCTATGTTTCTATTCCGTATGCCTTCTTAACCACCTTATCCACCTGGCCTGCTACTTTCAGGGATCCGTGGACAAGCACTCCAAGGTCCCTTTGTTCATCTACACGATTAAGTGGCCTACCACTTAATGTGTATACCCTTTCCTTATTAGCCTTCCCAAAGTGAATCACCTCACACTTCTCTGAATTAAATTCCGTTTGCCACTGCTCTGCCCACCTGACCAGTAGATTGATACCCTCCTGGAGCCCATGACTGTCCTCTTCATTATCAACCACACAGCCAATTTTAGTGTCGTCTGCAAACTTCTTAATCATACTTCCTATATTCAAATCTAAATTGTTGATATATACCACAAAAAGCAAGGTTCCCAGTACTGAACCCTGCGGAACCCCACTGGAAACATCCTTCCAGTCGCAAAAACATCCATCAATCATTACCCTTTGCTTCCTACCTCCAAGCCAATTTTGGATCCAATTTTGCCACTTTGCCCTGGATCCCATGGGCTTTAACCTTCATGACCAGTCTACCATGCGGGACCTTATCAAAAGCCTTGCAAAAGTCCATATATACTACATCGTATCCACTACCCTCATCGATCCTCTTGGTTACCTCCTCAAAAAATTCAATCAGGTTAGTCCAACATGATCTTCCCTTAACAAATCCGTGCTGACTGTCCCTAATTAATCCTTACCTATCCAAATGCAGATTTATCCTGTCTTTCAGAATTTTTTCCAATAATTTCCCACCACTGACATTAGGCTGACAGGCCTGTAATTACTTGGTCTATCCCTTTTTCCCTTCTTAAACAAGGGTACTACATTAGCAGTCCTCCAATCCTCCGGCACCATGCCCGTATCCAAAGAGGACTGGAAAATGATGGTCAAGGCCTCTGCTATTTCCTCTTTTACTTCGCTCAACCACCTGGGATGTATTTCATCCGAGTCTGGGGACTTATCTACTTTCAAATTTGCTAAACCCCTTAATACTTCCTCTCTCACTATATTTATTTCATCCAGAATACCACACTCCTCCTCTATAGCAGTATCTGCATAACCTCTTTCCTTAGTGAAAATAGATGCAAAGTATTCGTTAAGAACCCTACCAACATCTTCAGCCTCCTCACAAAGATTATCCTCACGGTCTCTAACAGGCCCTACCCTTTCCTTAGTTACCCTCTTACTCTTAATATATTTATAGAACATCTTAGGGTTTTCCTTAATTTTACTGGCCAAGAATTTCTCGCGCTCTCTCTTAGCATTCCGAATATCTTTTTTAATTTTACCTCTTATCTTTCTGTATTCCTCTGAAGATTCTAAATTAGAGAGGAGATGAAGAAACATTTCTTCACCCAGAGGATGGTGATAGTCTGGAACTCACTGCCTGAAAGGATGGTAGAGGCAGAAACCTAATTAAAAGGTACTTGGATCTGCACTTAAAGAGTCATAACCTACAGGGCTACGGACCTAGTGCTGGAAGATGGATTTAGGCTAGGATTTTGACCAGCATAGACATGATGAGCTGAATGACCTCCTTTTGTGTCGTAATTTTCTATGATTTCTCTCTTGCCCTACCTATTTATCTCTCTCCCTATTTCTTGCTATTTCTTTCTCTCTCTATTCCTCTTCTGCTTTCTCTCTTTCTCCCTTGCTCTCTCTCTATTTCTCCCTTGCTCTCGCTATTTTTCCCTTACTCTCGCTATTTCTCCCTTGCTCTCTCTCTCTCTCTCTCTCTCCATTTCTCTCTTAAGAACATAAGAAATAGGAGCAGGAGTAGGCCATTTGGCCCCTCGAATCTGCTCCGCCATTTAATAAAATCATGGCTGATCTGATCATGGCCTCAGCTCCACTTCCCTGCCCGCTCCCCATAACTTTTTACTCTCTTATCGCTCAAAAATCTGTCGATCTCCACCTTAAATATATGCAATGACCCAGCCTCCACAGCTCTCTGGGGCAGAGAATTCCACAGATTTACGACCCTCTGAGAGAAGAAATTTCTCCTCATTTTAGTTCTAAATGGGCGACCCCTTATTCTTAAACTATGCCCCTAGTTCTAGATTCCCCCACAAGTGGAAACATCCTCTCTACATCTACCTTGTTGAGCCCCCTCAGTATCTTATGTTTTAATAAGATCACCTCTCATTCTTCGAAACTCCAATGAATATAGGCCCAACCTGCTCAACCTTTCTTCATAAGTCAACCCCTTCATCTGAAGAATCAACCCAGTGAACTTTCTCTGAACAACCTCCACTGCAAGTATATCCCTCCTGAAATAAAGAGACCAAAACTGCACGCAGTACTCCAGGTGTGGCCTCACCAATACCCTGTACAGTTGAAGCAGGACTTCCCTGCTTTTATACTCCATCCCCCTTGCAGTAAACGCCAACATTCCATTTGCCTTCCTGATTACTTGCTGTAGCTGCACACTAACTCTTTGTGTTTCATGCACAAGGACCCCCAGGTCCTTCTGTACGGTAGCATTTTGTAATCTCTCTCCATTTAAATAATAATTTGCTTTTTTATTTTTGCTGCCAACGTGGATAACCTCACACTTTCCCATTTTTGCTGCCAAAGTGGATAACCTCACACTTTCCTGTCATGTATCTTACATTATTATATATAACTGTATCCTAACATGCCATACATGATTGTAATAAGATATGACCTGCAACCACCAGCATACCTTACCACCAGGGGTGCACTTGCAAGAGACAGGTATATAAGGACAGGTCTCAGGCAAGTGCAGCATTCGAGAGCTGTGAAATAAAGGTGCAGGTCCAGAGTGACCTTGATTTCACTACATGCCTTGTGTGAATCTGTACTGTGGGGACAGGACTTTACAGTGGCGACGCGTTACGGGATTACAGAATCCACAGAATGGCGAACAACGGATCAGATGAAAAGTACAATGCGGGAGACAATTGGGAGGACTTTATAGAAAGGCTCCAGCAAAGCTTTGTAACCAAAGACTGGTTAGGAGACGACAAAGCAGACAAGAGAAGAGCCCATCTCTTGACCAGCTGTGGCTCGAAAACATACGCTTTAATGAAGGATCTGCTGGCACCCGAGAAACCAGCAAGCAAGTCGTTTGAAGAATTGAGCACACTGGTAAGAGATCACCTGAAGCCAGCGAGCAGCCTACACAGGTTCTACAACTACAGACGCTGTGTGGGCCAGAGCATACCCGACTTCGTGGCGGAACTTCGGAGGTTGGCTAGTTTATATGAGTTCTCCGATGAATTGAGGAGAGAAATGCTGAGAGACTTTTTCATTAAAGGAATAGGCCACGCAGGCATATTCCGAAAGCTCATAGAGACCAAGAACCTGACCTTAGAGGCAGCAGCACTGGTTGCACAGACATTCTTGGGAGGGGAAGAAGAAACGAGATTGATTTACAATGCAGGTACGACAACTAACGAAATAATGGAACAAGCTGCTATCCCCACACACAGACAAAACCGGGAGAACAGGCTCTCGACAGCAGGCAATGGCGCCAGAAGCCATCAAGGGCCACAGGAATGGCCGTTCACACCTCATCAACCCACAATGCGAGCAATCAACTACAAACTGAGAGAAGCTCAAGAGAGATCAGCCAGACGCAGCTCATTCTTTGGGAACAATGAAAGCAGTCTGTGCTGGAGGTGTGGGGTGGGCACTCATCAAGGGGATGTCGATTTCAGCAGGCTGTTTGCAGGAACTTGAATATACAGGGCATTTGGCCCGCATGTGCAAAAAAACGGCAGCTCGGCTGGTATACGAATCGGATGGGTCGGAAAGCAGACCAGAAGACGGTGGGGACAGTACCCGGGACACCGATGTACTACGGGTCAACACGATCAATGGCCGCTGCTCCTACAACAGGACGCCTCCTATAATGATGAGGGTCCTACTCAACGGGATACCTGTCAACATGGAGCTGGATACGGGAGCGAGTCACTCTCATGGGCGCTCAACAATTTGAACAACTGTGGCCGCATAAAAGCAACAGACCAAAACTCACAAGGGTCGACACCAAACTAAGGACCTATACCAAAGAAATCGTACCAGTCCTCGGCAGCGCCATGCTCTCTGTAACACACAAAGGGACAGTGAACCGCCTTCCCCTGTGGATTGTCCCCGGAGACCCCCCAGCACTGCTGGGGAGAAGCTGGCTGGCAAAACTAAAGTGGAAATGGGATGATGTCCAGGCCATGTCATTAGAGGAACGGACCTCCTGCTCAACAGTTATAAAGCGATTTGAACATCTCTTTCAGCCAGGTGTGGGCACTTTCAAAGGGGCCAAAGTCAAAATCTACATCACACAGATACTAGACTGGTCAGAGCTGTACCCTATGTGATGAGGGAAAAGATTGAACACGAACTAGACAGACTTCTGCGGGAAGGCATTATTTCACCTGTGGAATTTAGCGACTGGGCAAGTCCCATCGTCCCAGTCATGAAGCCTGATGGATCCGTAAGAATCTGTGGGGACTACAAATCTACCATAAACAGAGTCTCCCTACAGGACCAGTACCCACTGCCCAGAGCGGAGGACTTATTTGCCACATTGGCTGGAGGTAAACTTTTCTCAAAACTAGACCTCACATCTGCATATATGACGCAAGAATTGACCGAAGAATCCAAGCTACTCACCTTCAACACACATCGAGGCCTTTTCATGTACAATCGATGACCATTCAGCATCAGGTCGGCAGCTGCCATATTCCAGTGCAACATGGAGAGTCTGCTCAAGTCCATCCCGGGGACGGTTGTATTTCAAGACGACATACTTATCATGGGCAGGGACACCGACTCCCATCTCCGTAATTTGGAGGAAGTACTAAAGCGGTTGGATCGGGTAGGCCTACGAGTCAAGAAATCCAAGTGCCTGTTTCTCGCACCCGAGGTTGACTTTTTGGGCAGAAGGATTGCTGCTGATGGAATCCGCCCAACAGAGTCCAAAACAGAAGCAATTCGCCTGGCACCCAGGCCCCGGAATGTCTCAGAACTGCGCGCCTTTCTCAGGCTACTCAATTACTTTGGGAACTTTATGCAGAACTTAAGCATGCTGCTGGAGCCTCTCCACGTGCTACTCAGGAAGGGGTGCGATTGGTTTTGGGGGGACGCTCAGGAACGTGCCTTCAATAAGGCACACAACCTTCTGTGTTCCAACAGTGTTTTGACTTTTTTTGATCCAGGTAAAAAGCTACTTCTCACATGTGATGCGTCAGCGTATGGGGTCGAATGCGTTTTACAACATGTCAATAGTGCAGGCAAATTACAACCCATAGCTTATGCCTCCAGGTCACTTTCGCGGGCGGAGCGCGGTTACAGAATGGTAGAGAAGGAGGCGCTCGCCTGCGTGTATGGTGTCAAAAAGATGCACCAATACCTTTTCGGGGCCAAGTTCACATTAGAAACTGACCACAAGCCCCTCACGTCCCTCCTATCCGAGAGCAAGGCAATAAATGCCAACGTGTCGGCGCGAATTCAACGGTGGGCACTCATGCTGGCGTCCTACGACTATACCATAAGGCACAGACAACTGTGCTGATGCGCTCAGCAGGCTACCCCTGGCGACCACGGAAGGGTCGTACGAACAGGACTGTGAGATAGTCATGGCAATCAATGCCTTTGAGTCCACAGGTTCGCCCATGACGGCTCGCCAAATCAGAGCCTGGACGGCCAGCGACCCCACGTTATCCTTAGTAAAAAGATGTGTCCTAACCGGTGACTGGGCAGAGGCTCGCGATGCCTGCCCCGAGGAATTAAAACCCTTTCACAGGTGCATGCATGAGCTATCACTACAAGCAGACTGCCTGATGTGGGGCAGCTGAGTAGTCATGCCTCTGCGAGGCAGAGAGGCATTTGTCCGGGAGCTCCACCGCGAGCACCCGGGGATCGTTCTCATGAAGGCCATAGCCAGATCCCACGTCTGGTGGCCTGGTATTGACGCGAACTTGGAGCTCTGCGTCCGAAGGTGCACCAGTTGTGCCCAACTCAGCAATGCCCCCAGGGAGGCTCCCCTGAGCCCCTGGCCCTGGCCTACCAAACCGTGGTCACGGGTGCACGTAGACTATGCGGGCCCATTCATGGGCAAAATGTTCCTCGTAGTTGTCGATGCATTTTCAAAGTGGATCGAATGCACCATTTTAAACTCGAGCACAACCTCCATCACTGTGGAGAGCCTCGCAACCATGTTTGCAACGCACGGAATCCCTGACATATTGGTCAGTGACAATGGTCCGTGCTTCACCAGCGCAGAATTCCAAGATTTTATAATTGACCACGGCATAAGTCACGTCAAGACGGCACCGTTCAAGCCGGCCTCCAACAGCCAGGCGGAGAGAGCAGTGCAAATCATTAAACAAGGCATGCTTAAAATCCAAGGTCCCACGCTGCAGGGTCGCCTGTCGCGACTGCTGCTGGCATACAGATCTCGTCCGCACTCATTGACTGGGATCCCCTCCGCGCAACTGTTGATGAAAAGGACTTTAAAAACAAGGTTCTCATTAATCCTCCCAGACATGCACGAAATCGTTGAGGCAAAGCGCCGTAAGCTGACTGAGTACCATGACAGAAATTCGAGGGGGAGATGGAATGAGATAGGGGACAAAGTGTTTGTACTAAACTATGGCAGGGGTCCCAAATGGCTTGCAGGGACAGTAACGGGCAAGGAAGGAAACAGGCTACTGGTAGTACAAATGGACAATGGCAAAACCTGCCGGAGGCATGTAGACCAAGTCAAAAGCAGATTTACCAACAACACTGCGGAACCAGAGGCAGACTACAATGTGGAACTCACATCACACCTGGTGGACAGACAGAGGGGACAAACTGAGGAAAGGGCAATCCCAACAGACAGCCCAGGCGAGTCAACAACAATCACACCAATCGAATCAGACAGCCCAGGCGAGATACCAGCAACCACACCCAAAGAAAAACAGACACCAAGGCAAACAACTGAACCACAATTCAGACGCTCCACGCGAGAGCATAGACCACCTGAGAGACTGAACCTATAAAGACAATAAGACCTTGGGGGAGGGTGATGTCATGTACCTTACATTATTATATATAACTGTATCCTAACATGCTATACATGACTGTAATAAGATATGACCTGTAACCACCAGCATACCTTACCACCAGGGGTGCACTTGCAAGAGACAGGTATATAAGGACAGGTCTCAGGCAAGTGCAGCATTCCAGAGCTGTGAAATAAAAGGTGCAGGTCCAGAGTGACCTTGACTTCACTACATGCCTCATGTGAATCTGTACTGAGGGGATAGGACTTTACATTTCTCATATTATACTCCATCTGCCAAATGTTTTCCCACTCACTTAGCCTGTCTATATCCCTTTACAGATTCTTGTTGTCCTCCTCACAACTTGCTTTGCCTCTAATATTTGTATCATCAGCAAACTTCGCTACAGTACACTCGGTCCTTTCATCCAAGTCATCAGTTTAAATTGTAAATAGTTGAGGCCCCAGCACCGATCCGTGTGGCACCTCACTAGCTACTGTTTGCCAACCGGAAAATGACACATTTATCCTCTCTGGTTTCTGTTAGTTAGCCAATCCTCTATCCATGCTAATATATTACCCCCAACCCTGTTAGCTCTTATCTTGTGCAGTAACCTTTTATGTGGCACCTTATCGAATGCCTTCTGGAAATCCAAATACACCACATCCACTGGTTCCCCCTTATCCACCCTTCTCGATACATCCTCAAAGAACTCCAGCAAATTCGTCAAACATGATTTCCCTTTCATAAAACCATGTTGCCTCTGCTTGACTGTATAATACTTTTCCAAATGTCCTGCTACTGCTTCCTTAATAATGGACTCCAGCATTTTCCTAACAACAGATGTTAGGCTAACTGGTCTGTTCTTTCCTGCTTTCTGTCTCCCTCTTTTTTTAAATAGGGGCATTACATTTGCGGTTTATCAATCTGCTGGGACATCGCCAGAATCCAGGGAATTTTAGTAGATTGCAAACAATGCATCCACTATCTCTGCAGCCACTTCTTTTCAGACCCTAGGATGCAGGCCATCAGGTCCAGGGGACTTGTCCACCTTTAGTCCCATTATTTTACTGAGTAATTTTTCTTTAGTGATAGTGATTGTATTAAGTTCCCCCAGTTCCCCCCTCTCTATAGTTCCTTGATTATCTATTACTGGGGCGTTTTTAGTGTCTTCCACCGTGAAGACCGATACAAAATATTACTTCAAATGCCATTTCCCTGTTCCCCATTTTAATTCCCCTGTCTCAACCTCTCGTGGACCAACATTTACTTTAGCTACTGTTTTCCTTTTTATATACTGTAGAAGCTCTTACTATCTGTTTTTATATTTCTTGCTAGTTTACTCTCATAATCCATCTTCTCTTTCTTTATTTTATTTTAGTCAACCTTTGCTGGTTTTTAAAAATTTCCCAATCCTCTGGCCTCCCACTCATCTTGGCAACATTGTATGCCATTGATTTCAATTTGATACCAACCTTAACTTCCTTAGTTCGCCACGGATGGTTCTCCCTTCTCTTAAAGTCTTTCCTTCCCACTGGAATATATTTTTGTTGAGAGTTATTAAATAGCTCCTTAAATGTCTGCCACTGCTTATCAACCATCTTACAATTTAATCTATTTCCCCAGTTTACTTTAGCCAACTCTGCCTTCATACCTTTGTAATCGCCTTTATTTAAGATCAGGACACTAGTTTGAGACCCAACTTTCTCACCCTCCGACTAAATTTGAAATTCAACCATGCTATGATCACTCTTTCCTTGAGGATCCTTTACTGTGAGATCATTTATTAATCCTGACTCATTTCCTTGCTCTCTCTATTTCTCCCTTGCTCGCTCTCTATTTCTCCCTTGCTCACTCTCTATTTCTCTCTATTTCTCCCTTGCTCTCTCTCTATTTCTCTCTCTCTATTTCTCACTCTCTCTCTCGCTATTTCTCAATCGCTCTCTCTCGCTATTTCTCCCTTGCTCTCTGTTTCTCACTCGCTCTCTTTCTATTTTTCTGTCTCTTTCTCACTCGCTCTCTATTTCTCCTTTGCTCTCTCTCTATTTCTCACTTGCTCTCTCTCTATTTCTCCCTTGCTCTCTCTATTTCTCACTCGCTCTCTCTCTCTGTTTCTCACTCTCTCGCTCTCTATTTCTCACTCGCTCTCTCTGTTTCTCACTTGCTCTCTATTTCTCAATTGCTCTCTCTCTATTTCTCACTCGCTCTCTCTCTGTTTCTCACTTGCTCTCTCTCTATTTCTCCCATGCTCGCTCTCTGTTTCTCACTCGCTCTCTCTCTGTTTCTCACTCGCTCTCTCTCTGTTTCTCACTCGCTCTCTCTCTCACTCGCTCTCTCTCTGTTTCTCACTCGCTCTCTCTCTCACTCGCTCTCTCTCTATTTCTCACTTGCTCTCTCTTTCTCACTCGCTCTCTCTCTGTTTCTCACTCGCTCGCTCTCTATTTCTCCTTTGCTCGCTCTCTATTTCTCATTCGCTCTCTCTGTTTCTCACTTGCTCTCTCTCTATTTCTCACTCGCTCTCTCTATTTCTCCCTTGCTCTCTTTTCATTTCTCCCTCTTTATTTCTACTTTGCTCACTCTCTATTTCTCCCTTGCTCTCTCTCTATTTCTCCATTGCTCTCTCTCTATTTCTCCCTTGCTCTCTCTCTATTTCTTCCTTGCTCTCTCTCTATTTCTCCCTTGCTCTCTCTCTATTTCTCTCTCTCTATTTCTCCCTTGCTCTCTCTATATTTCTCCCTTGCTCTCTCTCTATTTCTCCCTTGCTCTCTCTCTATTTCTCTCTCTCTATTTCTCCCTTGCTCTCTCTATATTTCTCCCTTGCTCTCTCTATATTTCTCCCTTGCTCTCTCTATATCTCTCCCTTGCTCTCACTCTTTCTCTCTCGCTCTCTCTCTTTCTCTCTCGCTCTCTCTATTTCTCCCTTGCTCACTCTCTCTTTCTCCCTTGCTCTCTCTCTATTTCTCACTCACACTCTCTCTATTTCTCTCTCTCGATTTCTCCCTTGCTCACTCTCTTTTTCCCTTGCTCTCTCTCTATTTCTCCCTTGCGCTCTCTATTTCTCACTCACACTATCTCTATTTCTCCTTTGCTCTCTCTCTAATTCTCTCTAGCTCTCTCTCGCTATTTCTCACTCGCCCTCTCTCTATTTCTCCCTTGCTCTCTCTGTAGTTATTACTCGCTCTCTCTCTATTTCTCCCTCGCTCTCTCTCTATTCCTTCCTCGCTCTCTCTCTATTTCTCCCTCGCTCTCTCTCTCTATTTCTCACTCACACTCTCTATTTCACGCTCTGTCATCAAAGCAACTTCTTTTCTGACGTCACCGCGTATTGTAATGACCCAGGGCTCACATGCGCAGTAGTGGTGTCGGGTTATTGTGCGATTGGAGCCTGAGGCCTGTAGCGCGGCACTGAGAGCCGAGCGATCCGTGTCGGTCCTTCGATCGGGCAGCGGGCCCTCGTCCTCGGCTCGGCATCTCACTCACGCCTGACAGCGGGCCCTCAGTCTCGGCCGGCCCCGAATCTTCCGTCCTAGCCCCTTCCCCGGTCGGTAAGCGGGCCTAAGTCTCTCGGCCCGGCCTCTGGTCGGACAGCGGGCTCGAGTCCCCGCCATGGTGAAGAAACGGAAGGGCCGGATCGTTATCGACTCGGACAGTGACGATAGCGGTAGCGAGGAGAACCTGGACCAGGTGAGGGGCCTGGGTGGTGGGGCAGAGGGGGTACAATGGGGGTTTGAGGGAGGGAAGGGTCGAGGTGAGGCAGGGGGCGAGTGGGGGTGTGTGTGAGGTCGTTTGAGGGAGGGGGGCAAAATGGTCGGAGAAGGAGTGGAGCACTGGGGTGGTGGGGGCAAAGGGAATCGGGGGACGTGTGATAGTGGGGCAGGGGCCGGGGTTGGGGTATTTGGGATTAGTTAAAGGGGTAGGTGGAGACAAGCAGGGATTCGGATCAGGTGGATTCTCCTTATGGCCCATTTGGAGAGAGAATCATACAATTGTTACAGCACAGAAGGAGGCCACTCGGCCTGTCGAACCTGTACTGGCTCTTGGCTAGAGCACTTCAGTTAGTGCCAACCCCCCTTTCGCTGGCGACCTGCAAATATTTTTCCTTTAGGTACTTATCCAATTCCCTTTTGAAAGCCACGATTGAGCCTGCCTCCACCACCCTTTCAGGCACTGAATTCCAAATCCTAACCACTCGTAAAAAAGTTTTTCCTCTTGGTTCTTCCAATCACCTCAAATCTGTGTTCTCTGATTCTCAACCCTTCTGCCAATGGGAACTGTTTCTCTATCTACTCTCTATATAGACCCATCATGATTTTGAACAATTCTAACCTCTCAACTTTTCTGCTCTAAGGAGAGCAACACCAGCTTCCCCAGTCTATCCACGTAACTGAAGTTCCTCATCCCTGAAATCATTCTGGTACATCTTTTCTGCTCCCTCTTTAAGGCCTTCCTAAAGAGCGGTGCCCAGAATTGGACACACTACTTCAGTTGAGGCCAAACCAGTACTTTATAAAGGTTCATCATAACTTCAAAACCGCAAATGTAACGCCCCTATTTTTTTTTTAAAAAGGAGGCAGACAGAAAGCAGGAAACTATAGACCAGTTAGCCTAACATCTGTCATTGGGAAAATGCTGGAGTCCATTATTAAAGAAGCAATAGCAGGACAAATTCAATCGAGCAGAGTCAGCATAGTTTTATGAAAGGTAAATCATGTTTGACAAATTTGCTGGAGTGCTTTTGAGGCTGTAACGAGCAGGGGGAACCAGTAGATGTGGTGTATTTAGATTTCCAGAAGGTGTTTGATAAGGTGTCACATAAAAGGTGTCTGCACAAGATAAAAGTTCACGGGGTTGGGGGTAATATATTAGCATGGATAGAGGATTGGCTAATTAACAGAGAACAGAGAGTAGGGATAAACGGGGCCTTTTCCAGTTGGCAAACAGTAACTCGCGGGGTGCCGCCGGGATCGGTGCTTGGGCCTCAACTATTTACAATCTATATTTATGACTTGGATGAAGGGACCGAGTGTAATGTAGCCAAGTTTGCTGATGATAGAAAGATGGGTGGGAAAGCAAATTGTGAGGAGGACACATAAAATCTGCAAAGGGATATAGACGGGCTAAGTG
The DNA here is from genome assembly GCF_044704955.1 of Pristiophorus japonicus. Taxonomy (NCBI): domain Eukaryota; kingdom Metazoa; phylum Chordata; class Chondrichthyes; family Pristiophoridae; genus Pristiophorus; species Pristiophorus japonicus. The sequence goes on along the minus strand of NC_091980.1, from coordinate 155,852,392 downwards.
AGTGGGAAAAACTTTGGCAGATGGAGTATAATGTGGGAAAGTGTGAGATTATCCACTTTGGCAGAAAAAATAAAGCAAATTTAAATTTAAATGGAGAGAAATTACAAAGTGCAGCAGTACAGAGGAACCTGGGGGTTCTTGTGCATGAAGCATTAAAAGTTAGTATGCAGGTACAGCAAGTAATCAGGCAGGCAAATGGAATGTTGGCCTTTATTGCAAGGGAGATGGAGTATAAAAGCAGGGCAGTCCGACAACTGTACAGGGTATTGGTGAGGCCACACCTAGAGTACTGCGTACAGTTTTGGTCTCTATTTACGAAAGGATATACTGTTCAGAGAAGGTTCACTAGGTTGATTCCGGAGTTGAGGGGGTTGATTTATGAAGGTAGGTTGGGCCAATACTCATTGGCGTTCAGAAGAATGAGAGGATGATCTTACAGAAACATACAAGATAATGAGGGGTCTCGACAAGGTGAATGCAGAGAGGATATTTCCACTTGTAGGGGAAACTAAAACTAGGGGACATAGTCTCAGAATAAGGGGCTGTCCATTTAAAACTGAGATGAGGGTTGTAAATCTATGGAATTCTCTGCCCCAGGGAGCTGTGGAGGCTGGATCATTGAATATATTTAAGGCGGAGATAGACAGATTTTTGAACAATGGGGGAATAAAGAGTTATGTGGAGTGGACAGGGAAATGGAGCTCAGCCATGATCTTATTAAATGGCGAAGCAGGCTTGAGGGGCCAAATGGCCTACTCCTAGTTCTTATGTTATGTTCCTTGCTTTTGTACTCTGTATCTCTATGAAGCCCAGGATCTCGTATGCTTTTTTAACTGCTTTCTCAACCTGCCCTGCGACCTTCAGCGATTTATGGACATATATCCACAGGTCTGTCTGTTCCTGCACCCCCTGTAGAATTGTACCCTTTAGTTTATATTGCCTCCTTGTTCTTCCTACCAAAATGTATCACTTTGCACTTTTCTGTATTAAATTTCATCTGCCACGTGTCCAGCCATTCCACCAGCCTGCCTACGTCCTCTTGAAATCTATTACTATCCGCCTCACTGTTGACTATACTTCCAAGTTTTGTGTCATCTGCAAATTTTGAAATTGTGCTCTGTACACCCACATCCAAGTCATTAATATATATCAAAAAAAGCAGTGGTCCTGGAACTGACCCCTGGGGAACACCACTGTATAAATTATCCACTTTGGTGGTAAAAACAGGAAGGCAGATTATTATCTGAATGGTGACAGATTAGTAAAAGGGGAGGTGCAATGAGACCTGGGTGTCATGGTACATCAGTCATTGAAAGTTAGCATACAGGTACAGCAGGCGGTGAAGAAGGCAAATGGCATGTTGGCCTTCATAGCGAGGGGATTTGAGTATAGGAGTAGGGAGGTCTTGCCACAGTTGTACAGGGTTTTGGTGAGGCCACACCTTGAATATTGTGTACAGTTTTGGTCTCCTAATCTGAGGAAGGACATTCTTGCTATTGAGGGAGTGCAGCGAAGGTTCACCAGACTGATGCCCGGGACGACAGGACTGACATATGAAGAAAGACTGGATCGACTCTGCTTATATTCACTGGAATTTAGAAGAATGAGAGGGGATCTCATAGAAACATATAAAATTCTGACAGAATTGGACAGGTTAGATGCAGGAAGAATGTTCCTGATGTTGGGGAAGTCCAGAACCAGGGGTCACAATCTAAGGATAAGAGGTAAGCCATATAGGACCGAGATGAGGAGAAACTTCTTCACTCAGAGTTGTGAACCTGTGGAATTCTTTACCACAGAAAGTTGTTGAGGCCAGTTCGTTAGATATATTCAAAAGGAGTTAGATGTGGCCCTTACGGCTAAAGGGATCAAGGGGTATGGAGAGAAAGCAGGAATGGGGTACTGAGGTGAATAATCAGCCATGATATTGAATGGTGGTGCAGGCTCGAAGGGCCAAATGGCCTGCTCCTGCACCTATTTTCTGTGTTTCTTTCGCATCCGCCAAAAACAACTGTTAACCACTATTCTGTTTAGAGTTTCTGCTCTAGGGACAAGTGGCAATCCAGGCGCAAATTGCAATTAAATTGTGCTAGTTTTCTGAATTGATTTTATGGTCCAAGGATCCGCTCAAACTCATTTGCATAATCTCAAACGTAAAATTGTCCATGAACCAGTGCAATTGGGCAGCGTTTTTGAAACTCTTGTTTTTGCATTAAAAATATTCCTTGATATACTTGAGAAGTAACCTGGTGCAATTTTATTAATACAGTTGAAAAAAATAAGCATTTTTATTCAGAGTGTCTAGTCCACTGCCTGTGAGTAACCTAATTTTAAATAACTAGAAATGACTTTAAAAAACTTTACAGAACCATTTACTAGTTTCATTGGTGTACAGTAGTCAGTTTCTTAGTAAATTAAATATTTTTTTTAATAGAATATTTTAAAATGTGCCCATTAGTGTCTTTGCGCCTAGAAAAATACCAGTTTAATTTTAAGAGCCTTCTCGAAGGCCTGCAAACGCCATTACCAGAAAGTCGCCATGGTGATTAATTCAATCTGGTGACTTGGCCAGTTTTGTGGGCAGAGCCGGCTTCTAGCACAATGTTTTTTAAACCAGCGCAAAAGATCGCGGAACCTTCATTTGTGCTGAATTTAACTCGCGCTTGAAATTCCTCGATCAGTTTCCGCTGGTTTGGCTGGTTTGGGGCCAATTTCACTGGAAATACCAGCACAAGCTAACGGAAACTCTACCCTAATATATTTTCACCACATTGGGCTACAAAAGAGCTGGGGCATCGTGGCCCTTCGACCTGCGAGAGAACAGCTCCGCAGGTCGGGCTATAAAAGAGCTGGAGCGGTGTACCACTTCAACCTCTAGCATGAGCTGCTCCAAGTATGCAACAATTTTGAGATGGGCAACTGCGTGAAGTCATCAAAACCCCGGTCGCCGTTTGGAGCGTGGGCAGGAATATCGGCAGGGCCCAGGTACAGAGAAATGGGAAGGTCGGGGCGGATGAGTGTCGAGTGTTTGTGGCGGAGGAGCAGTGAGGGATCATGGCAGAAGTGCAACAGATGAGGGTACGGGGCCCAGAAGAGCCGAGGGCTGAGGGGCAGCACGGGCCAGCCCACACTGCGATATGTGTGCGCGCTAGTTCCATGCAGCAAAGCAGATCTCCAGTCGTCCTGGTTAACCCTTGCCACTAGATAAAGGCCGAGCTCTGTCAAGCCTGTGTGGTGGCTGATGTGCAACGGTCACAAAGCGTTAAAAAAAAATCCACGCACAAGCATCTTCCACCTCCTCAATTGGAGTTGGCGACTGGAACATCAGGTCCTTCATCGAAACTCCTGTGAACTCGTGGAAGCAAGTCAGCCTCGCTCGAGGTACCACCTATTATGATGATGATGGGTTTGCTGTCACTTGGCCAATCCCGTATCCATGCTGCCACTGTCCCTTTTATTCCATGGGCTTAAAAATTTGCTGGCAAGCCTATTATGTGGCACTTCATCAAACACTTTTTGGAATGAATGTGTCCACCAGTGGGTTTCTGCTGCGTGTCAGTTCGCACTAAATAATGTCCAACCTCTCTTTCCTCTCCAAAATCTTTGAACTTGTCTCAAATCCGTGCCCATCTTTTCCGCAACTCCATGTTTGCACTCCTCCAGTCAGGTTTCCGCTCCTGCCACAGCACTGAAACATCCCTTATCAAAGTAATAAATCACATCATATGTGACCATGGTAAACGATCCCTCCTCATCCTCCTCATCCTTCTCGACCTGTCTGCAGTCTTTACCATGGTTGACCACACCATCCTCCTCCAATGCCTCTTCTCCATTGCTCTACTCTTATCTATCCAGTCATAGCCAGGGAATCTCCTATAATGGCTTCTCATCCTGCTGCCACACTTCTACCTCTGGAGGGACCAAGGATCTATCCCTTGGCCTCTTCCTCTTCCTCACCTACATGCTGTCCATTGGTGAACTCATTCACATGCATGGAGTCAGCTTCTAATTGTATGCTGCCGAAACTCAGCTCTCCTTCTCCACCACCTCTCTCGACCCCTCCATTGCCTCTTGACAGACTGATGAGCTGCAATTTGCTCTCGTTAAAGATTGGGAAAACTGACGCCATTGTCTTCGGCCCCCACCATAAACTTCCTACCTTCTCCACCAATTCCATCCCTCTCCCCGGCCACTGCGTTAGGTTGAAGCCGATTGCTTGCAATGTCAGTATTGTATTCGATCCTGAGTTGAATTAGCCCTGTGTATTCTCCATCACAAGGCCTGCTTCCACCTCCACCTGTCTCCACATCTGCCTCAGCCCATCTGCTACTGAAACCTTCATCCATGCCTTTGTCACTCCCAGTCTCCACTATTCCATTGCTCTTCTAGCTGGCCTCCCATCCTCCACCTTCTGTAAACTTCATCTCAGCCAATACCCTGCTGCCCATGCTCCAATCCGCACCAAGTCCCGGTATCAGTCCTATCCTCGCCCACCTGCTTGGACACCAATGCTTCAAATTTAAAATTCTCATGTTTGTTTTCAAATCTCTAGGGCGTCGTCCCCCTCCCTGCTTCTGAAACCTCCTCCTCTTTACCCCCCCCCCCCCCCCCCACTCAGTACTGTGTTCCTCTGACTTGTGCCTCGTGCATCCACACACCCATTGCCCCCACCATTGGTGGCTGTGCCTTCGGCCACCTTGGAATTCCTCCCCTAAACCCCGCTACCTACCTCAACTCTTTTGCGTGTCTCCTTAAAATCTACTTCTTTAACCAGCCCTTTGCTTGCTCCTCTTAATCCTCCTTTTGCTCAGCACCCATTTCTTTCTTTATCCTTCTGTGCACCTCCTTGGGACATATATGTTAAACATTTTCTATTAAAGATTTGTCATGCTGCTTGTCCGACATCCATTATTGGATGAGTAGAAATCACCTCCTATTAAATATTGGGAAGACCGAAACCGCTATCTTCGGTCCTCGTCACAAACTCCGTTCCCTTGCCACTGATTCCATTCCCCTGGCCACTGTCTCAGGCTGAACCAGACTGTTTGCATCCTCGACGACCTATTTGACCCTGAGCTGAGCTTCCGACCGCATATCCTCTCCATAAGAAATAGGAGCAGGAGTAGGCCATTCGGCCCCTTGAGCCTGCTCCGCCATTCAATGAAAACATGGCTGATCTTCTACCTCAACTCCACTTGCCTGCACAATCCCCATATCCCTTGATTCCCTCAATATCCAAAAAACTATTGATCTCTCGGGTAGAGAATTCCAAAGATTCACCACCCTCTGAGTGAAGAAATTTCTCTTCATCTCAGTCCTAAATGTCCATCACCAAGACCACCGCCTAACATTGCCTATCTGCACCCCTGCCAATTCTGGCCTCTTGCGCATCCCTGATTTCCTTCGATCCACCATTGGTGGCTGTGCCTTCAGCTGCTTAGGCTTTAAGCTCTGGAATACCCTCCTTAAACCCCTCTACACCTCTCTCCTTCTTTAAGAGGATCATTAACCATCAGCTTTTACTCAACTCTTGGTCACCTGTCCTATTATCTCTGGCTCAGTCAGATTTTGTCTGATGCTCCTGTGAAGCGCCTTGGGACATTTTACTATGTTAAAGGCGATATATAAATGCAAGTTGTACGAATGCAAGGTACTGACGCCGCGTACTGAATGAATGAGAAGTTTATATAATTGGCAAAGGTGTATGTAATGCATAAAAGAATCCTGTTTGAGACTGAATTTGTGTTTGTTGTAGCTCTGGAAAGGTGCTGTGTTGAAAGTGGCTTTAGCTGGGCAGTGTGGTTATTTTGGGTTCTTTTGTTGAGAATGTTTTGAGTATGCAATGGTGATTATAACTGGAGTTCAACACTAGAAGTAAATGAGTGCGATAGAGAGGGCTTCTTTTGCTGCCAACCTTTCTTCTGATTTTTCTCAATTTCTGAAAGAATTACCCCCTTGCTGGGATACCCCCAGCTCCCAAGTACCTCATCACATGGACCTTGCTTGATGTACCAGCGGGCAGTTCATGACTGAGCCATACCTAATGTCCATGTACGCACAAATTGAAGTTCCTCCAGTAACCAGTAACAGGAGCCCACGAAAGCAATGCCCCGTGTGAAATCCGAATCGACACAGACCCCTGGATTGACCATGGGGGTGTTGCCTGCTCCCCATGAGTTGCAACAATGCGTCCGGTTGCTGGGAGCTCGGATTGTTGTGATGTAAATGGCTGGGACAGGATTCGGCTGACAAACACAAGGCTCATCTCCTGACGGTTTGTGGATCCAGGATGTACTCCCTGATGAAGGACCTTCTAGCGCCAGAGAAGCCGGCGGACAAGACTTTTGAAGAGATCAGTAAGTTGATCGGGGAACACTAAACTGGCGAGCAGCATGCACACATGGCGAGACACCGGTTTTACACGCATCGGTGGCGAGAAGGGCAAAGTGTTCCAGACTTCGTGGCAGACCTCCGGCGACTGGCGAGCCTATGTAAGTTCCCAGATGCATGCAGAGCGGAGATGCAGCGAGACTTTTTTATTGAGGGCATCAGGCACACTGGGGTTTTCAGGAAACTGATTGAGACCAAAGACTTGACCCTGGAAACGGCGGCTTTGATGGTCCAGACATTTATCTCGGGAGGAAGAGACCAGAGTGATGTTTGACAAAAATCTTGGTTTAAATCAGCAAATGGACAGGGAGTCAGCATTGTTAACGCGGTACACAGTTCTCCAGGCAGACAGGGGCAATCGGACATGCCCGAGCATGTAGTCGAACCCAAAGGGGGAATTCAACAGAGACAATGGCAAGCTGAACGGCGATTCATGCCATCGCAAGGGACAATGCGGCCAGTAATGGGGCCATCAACACCTGTCAGTGGTGCGCTTAAGGACAGTTAGAGACAGTCAGACGATCGACTGGTAATGGACCTTTTGTTTCCAACAACGGCTCATGTTGGAAGTGTGGAGGCAAACACACAGCCAGAGCTTGCAGGTATCAGCAATATACCTGCAGAAACTGCAACATCAGCGGTCACTTGGCGTGTATGTGCAGGAAGCCTGCAGCCAGGTTGATGTACGAGGAGGACGGGCCCGATGTAAGCCCTACGAGGCCAAATGGACACTGGGGGAAATCGCTGGAAGCTGAAGTTCAGCAAGTTCATGTGGAGCACATATACAGTTCATATACCAGGACACCACCGATAATGATGAAAGTGCTCCTCAATGGCATCCCAGTATCAATGGAGCTAGACACGGGGGCCAGCCAGTCCCTGATGAGTATCAAACAGTTCGACAAGTTGTGGGCGTCCAAGGTCAGGAGGCCAAAATTATTGCTGATTGACGCACAGCTATGGACATATACAAAGGAGATCATTCCGGTGCTAGGCAGCGTCACGGTAGTCGTGACCCACAAAGATTCGGAGAACAGGTTGCCACTCTGGATTGTCCCGGGGGACGGTCCCGCACTGCTGGGGAGGAGTTGGCTGGCTGTCATGAACTGGAAATGGGGTGATGTCAATGCAATTTCTTCTGTGGAGCGAATATCATGCTCACAGGTCCTGGACTAATTTGACTCACTATTTCAACCCGGCATTGGCACTTTCATGGGGACCAAGGTAGTGATTCACATAAACCCGGACACCAGGCCAGTACACCACAAGGCCAGAGCAGTGCCGTACATGATGCGGGAAAAGATAGAAGGCGAATTGGACCGCCTGCTGAGGGAAGGCATCATCTTGCCAGTTGAATTCAGTGACTGGGCGAGCCTGATTGTGCCGGTGCTCAAGGCGGATGGGCCGGTCAGTATATGTGGTGATTACAAGGCCACCATCAATCGGGTGTCACTCCCAAGACCAGTACCCGCTAGTGAGAGCGGAGGACCTCTTTGCGACGCTATCCGGTGGCAAACTTTTTTCAAAATTGGACCTGACTTCAGCTTACATGACCCAGGAGCTGGCGAGTGAGTCGAAGAAGCTGACCACCATCACGACACACAAGAGGTTGTTTGAGTACAACAGATGTCCATTCGGGATTCACTCGGCCGCCGCGATCTTTCAACGAAACGTGGAAAGCCTCCAAGTCGATTCCAAGGATGGTGGTTTTTCAAGACGACACGGGTGGCGATACTGAAGAACACCTCCACAACCTGGAGGAGGTGCTACGCAGACTGGACCGGGTAGGTCTGCGACTAAAAAAGGCGAAGTGTGTCTTCCTAGCTCCAGAGATAGAATTCCTGGGGATGAGGGTAGCAACAAATGGGCTCAGACCTACTGCGTCCAAAACTGAAGCGATCCAGAGGGCACCCAGACTCTGTAACACGACGGAGCTGCGTTCGTTCCTGGGGCTCCTGAACTATTTTGGTAACTTTCTTCCCAAATTGAGCACGCTGTTAGAGCCGCTACCCGTGCTCCTACGCAAAGGGTCTGGGGGGACAGCCAGGAAAAGGGCTTTTGATAGAGCGCGCAATTTGTTATGCTCCAACAAACTGCTAACGCTATATGACCCATGTAAGAAACTTGTTTTAATGTGCGATGCGTCGTCCTATGGGGTCGGGTGTGTGTTGCAGCATGTTAATGCCAAGGGTCAGTTACAGCTGGTAGCTTATGCCTCCAGAAGTCTGTCCCAAGCAGAAAGGGGCTACGGGATGGTAGAAAAGGAAGCGCTTGCATGTGTATATGCCATTAAAAAAAATGCACCAGTACCTGTTTGGCAGGAAATTTGAACTAGAGACAGATCACAAACCCCTAAAGTCCCTTTTGGCCGACAACAAGGCCATAAATGCAAATGCGTTGGCCCGCATACAGAGGTGGGCACTCATGTTAGCCGCCTATGACTATACAATTCAGCACAGACCGGACACTGAAAACTGCGCCAATGTACTCGGCAGGCTCCCACTAGACGCAACCGAGCATGCTGCTGAGATGGTCATGGCTGTTGAAGCTTTCGAAAGCGAAAGCTCACCCGTGACAGCCCGTCTGGACAAATAGAGACCCGCTACTGTCTTTAGTCAAGAAATGCGTCCTGAATGGGGACTGGGCAGCCACGTACGGGGCATGCCCTGAGGAATTTAAACCATTTCACAGGCGCAAGGATGAACTCTCGATTCAGGCCGCTTTCCTACTATGGGGAAACAGAGTAGTCATGCCCCAAATGGGCAGAGAGGTGTTCATCCGAAAACTCCACAATGAGCACCCGGGCATTGTCATGATGAAGGCAATTGCCAGGTCACATGTTTGGTGGCCAGGGATAGATGCAGACCTGGAACTTTGCGTTCGCAGATGCAACACGTGTGCCCAGCTGGGCAATGCGCCCAGGGAAGGCCTCCTTAGCCCCTGGTCTTGGCCCGCCAAGCCACGGTCATGCATCCATGTGGACTACGCAGGTCCTTTCATGGGAAAAATGTTTTTGGTTGTAGTAGACGCCTACTCCAAATGGATCGAGTGTGACATTCTCAATTCAAGCACATCCTCTGCCACGGTAGAAAGTCTACGGACAATGTTCGCCGCCCATGGTCTACGGACATCTTGGTCAGCGGCAATGGCCCTTGCTTTACAGGCATTGAATTCCAGGACTTCATGGCAGGAAATGGTATCAACCATGTCAGAACGGCACCGTTCAAGCCGGCCTCAAACGGCCAGGCTGAACGAGCACTGCAGATAATCAAACAGGGGATGCTCAGAATCCAAGAGGGTTCCCTACAAAGTCGCTTATCACGCCTCCTGTTGGCCAGTAGATTCCGACCACACTCGCTCACAGGGGTTCCACCTGCAGAGCTGCTAATGAAAAGGATGCGCAAAACCCGGCTATACCTTATACACCCCACCATGAGAGAAATTGTTGAGAGCAGGCGTGATGTGACTACCATGACGGGAATGCGAGGGCGTGATGTATTGATGTCAATGACCCTGTCTTTGTCCTCAACTACACTGCAGGGCCCAAATGGCTCGCAGGCACTGTCATTGCCTGAGGGGAATAAGATTCTGGTAGTTAAACTTACCAATGGACACATCTGCTGCAAAACACGTGGATCAAACAAAAAGGAGGTTCAGCAACCCCATAGAAGAAGCAGAGGAAGAACACGATGTAGAGTTCACTCCACCACAGGTGACCGAACACCGGAACGAAGTAGAGGAGAGCCCAGTCACTGGGCAGTCTGGACAGGCCTGAGGCACCGCAAACAGCAGACACTCAGGCCAGCGCCTAACAACCGGAACCCCAACTCGGGCGCTCTACAAGGGAGCGTAAACCACCAGAGAGACTTAACCTGTGATCCCAATAAGACTTTGGTGGGGAGGTGATGTCATGTATTCAACTATCATTCTAACCCATGTATAAACTGACCTAAGTTGTACACCGTGAGAACACTGACCACTAGGTGGTGAACTTGTGGGAGACACTCCTAACCTGGACTTTCAGGTATAAAAGGGGAAGCTCCACTCACCACCTTCACTTCAGTGCTGGCTAATAAAGGTTATTGGTCACAGAGTGACCTTCTCTCAAGTATGGGCCTCGTGTGCATTTGTACTGTATAGTAAGGACATATTAATGGTAATGCAGTAGATGTAATTTATCTAGGTTTTCTAGGTCTTTGATAAGGTACCACATAATGGGCCCAAGTTCCGACCTGGATGCCAGTTTTTTGCGCCACAAAGTGCGCCTAAAAAAAACTTAGATTCTCCGGCTCCCTGCTGGTCCTCTGGAGTCAGGCGCGGCGCAGCATGCGCTGAAGGGGGCGGAGCCAGGTCCCTGCGCTGAAAACAGTGCCGGGACCTCTGCACATGCTCGCTACAGTGAGCACGCATGTGCAGTAGCTCCAGGCGCCCAAAACTGTGTGGGAGGGGCCCAAAGCACGCAGCCCCTAGTCCTGGCCCAATGGCCTCACGGGCTGTGTGCATAAGGCTGCCTCCCACGCCCAGCTCCTGCTTCATCCTGACCCGACTCGACTCCCGCTTCCCCGACCCCGACCCGACTCCCGCCCCCTGCCCGGACCCAACCCATGCTCTTTCCCCCCCACCCGACCTGACCCGCGCCCCCCCCCCCCCCCCCCCAAGCCAACCCGGACCTGACCTCCCTCCCCCCCCGCCCCTGCCACGAACCAACCCAACCTCCCTCTGTCCCCCCCTCCCGACCCGCGCTCCCTCACTCCCCCTCCCCTACCCGAACCAACCCGACCCCTCTCTCCCGCACGCAAGCACCCCCGCGCACACACCACTCTCCCACCCCCCTCCCCCACACACACACACGCGCGCACCCCTCGCTGTCAGATAGAGAGAGAGAGAGACACTACAGTGAGAGGCACTGACAGAGACACCTTCCCTTCACATAAAGGTAGGACTTCTGTTTTGTATTGATTGATTACTTATTACTTTGGTCTTGGTGCTTTAGATGCAGGGTTCCTTCTATGTTTTTATTAATGAATTGCTTATTACTTTTTGTACTTCGTTTAGTGCTTGGTGCTTTAAATGTACTGCTTTGTTTAGTGCTTAGAGCTTTAATGTACTTTGCTTCTTTAATGTTGTTGTGAAGGTGTTTATGGAAAATCCTCTAACTTCCTTTACCCCCTGCTGTTGTGATGTTGATGTGTGCTTTGTGTTTAATGCTTCGCACCCGCCGTCTCTGGCTGTGCCTGCACTAAACTTAACTCTCGGTAAGGTTTTTCAGAACTTACAAAAGTGGACACCTACTCCATCCCAAGTTAGTTTGTAGTAAGTTTTCACTGCCGAAACTTGCAAAACAGGCCTGAGTGGCTGGGCACACCCCATTTTGGAAAAAAAAAGTACCTTACCTAAAGCCAACCTAAACTAATTCACTAGAACTGGAGCAAACTAATATCCGAGAATTGCAATTTCTAACATACTCCAAACTAAACTAGTTGCTCCAAAAAACTAGGAGCAACTCCACCCGAAACTTGGGCCCATTATCACTACTACGTCTCCTGTGGTGTTTCTCATACATTTCTCTAACATTGTTACTAACAAAGTGTGATGGAAAGTATTACAGGAGGTAAGTGTGAGACTTAAGGGAAAACCATACAAGTTTACAGCACCAAAGGATGCCATTCAACCCATTCCATCAGCACTGGCTCTTTGCTGCAGCAATCTAATACTTGTCCCACTGTCTCCCCATAGCCTTGAATTGTCTTTTGTTTCACATATTCAGTCTTAAAGGATCTCTGCCCCAACCACTTAAAGCACTCCAAGCTCCCAACAGCCCTCTGTGTGAAGAAAAGACTCCTTACTTTAAATAGATGATCCCATGTCACTGACCAGAAGAAAGTATTTTTCTCTTCACTATTAAAACCGTTCATAATTTAAAAAACATCCATGAAATCTCCCCTTCGCTTTCTCTGCTTCAGTGGAAACAGTCCCACTATAAGAACATAAGAAATAGGTTCTTCGAGCCTGCTCTGCCATTCAATAAGATCATGGCTGATCATCGATCTCCACTCCACTTTCCCGCCCGATCTCCATATCGCTTAATTCCCCTAGACTCCCAAAATCTATCGATCTCAGCCTTGAATATATTCAGCGACTCAGCATTTACAGCCCTTTGGAGCAGAGAATTCCAAAGATTCACAGCCTTCCAAATTCCTCCTCATCTCAGTCTTAAATGACCGTTCCTTTATCCTTATCCAGGTTCTAGACACTCCATCCAGGGGAAGCAACCTCTCAGCATCTATCTTGTTAATCCCCTTCAGAATCTTGTATGTTTCAATGAGATCATCTCATATTCTATTAAACTGCCCATTCTACATAATATCTCATCCTAAAACAGCGCTCTCCTCCCAGGAATCAATCTAGTGAATCTTCATTGCACCGCCTCCAAGGCAAGTATATCCTTCCTTAGATAAGGAGAGCTAAACTGTTTATAGCACTCCGGGTGTGGTCTCACCAAGACTTCCTTACTCTTATACTCCAACCCCCTTGCAATAAAGGACATGTTATTTGCTTTTCTTATTGCTTGCTGTGCTTGCATGCTAACATGCACAAGGACACCTAAATCTCTCTGAGCACCAACATTTAAACGTTTCTCACCATTTAAAAAATATTCTGTTTTTCTGTTCTTTCTACCAAAGTGAATAACCTCACATTTCCCTACATTATACTCCATCTGCTACCTTACTGTCCACTCACTTAGTCTATCTATATCCCTTTGTAGACGCTTTATGTTCTCCTCGCAGCTTATTGTCCCACCTAGCTTTGTATCGTCGGCAAACTTGGATATATTACACTCTTCATCTAGGTCATTAATGTAAATAGCTGAGGCCCCAGCACTGATCATTGCGGTATCTCGAGGCTCTTATAATTAAAGTCTCCCATCCCTGGCATTAGCCTAGTGAATCTACAGTGTATGCTCGCAGTGCCTTTGACTTGGTTTCTATGATGGAAGTGCCCAAGCTGCACCCAGTTCCTATGGCGTAACTATTGCTTTGTACAGCACCACCCTCTGGAGGGAGTATGTAATTACAGCGTGTCAAGTTTACATAGGCAGTTGCCACTGTAAATGTGAGCATGGTGTGGGGGCGGGAAGCTAACACAAATATGACAACAGGCAGTAAAGTTTTGCAAACAGGCAGTGCACTCCGATGTAAGCTTTTTAATATATTAAGTGTGGATAGACGGATCATTTCGTGCTTCGAAGAGGTAACTGGAGTTGGGTGTAATGTGGCTTATGGCTGTCAGTAAATGTGTGATAGGTTGAAGAGACAGAATCATCAGGGAGAGGACTGCAGGTTTGTCGCGTTTCATGATGAGGCGAGTACTGGGTAGGGACTTTTGAGCCAGTATGTTTCTGTAAAATGTTACTGCTCTCTATCCTGTCTATGGGGACAGCAATCAGTTACTCGAATCTCACTGCAGTATAACATTGGGTCTGTCACATTCTTGCACTGTATCCACTTAACGGATAATTCCCAGCTCTACCATTCGAGATTCTGTCCTTTCAAACCAAGATTGTATCTGCAGAGAATATTTTGAGCTGTATTCCACGAGTATGGTACTTCAGCTCTTTGAGGTGTCTACTGTATATGGTCCTTGTCTCTCAGCCATATAAGAGGGCAGGTATCACTACTGCCCTGTAGACCATAAGCTTGGTGCCAGATTTGAGAGCCTGGTCTTCAAACACACTCTTCTTCAGGCGACCAAAGGCTGCGCTGGCACACTGGAGGCGGTGTTGGACCTCGTCATCGATGTCTGTCCTTGCTGATAATAGACTCCCGAGGTATGGAAAATTGTCCACGTTGTCCAAGGCCGCGCCGTGGATGACCGGGGGCAGTGCTGTGAGGCGGGGTCAGGTTGGTGGAGGACCTATGTCATACGGATGTTTAGTGTCAGGCCCGTGCTTTCGTACACCTCGGTGAAGATGTTGACGATGGCTTGGAGTTCGGCCTCTGCGTAGATGCAAGCGTCGTCCGCGTACCGAAGTTTGGTGAGAGGATGGGGCGATTTTGGATCGCGCCTAGAGGCGACTAAGCTGGTCGAATATGGTTAGTGCTTTGATGCTGCGGATGTTGGCGGATGGAGCGACAACATGTTGGTGCGTCTATTCTCCCAGTGGATATGCAGGATCTTGCGGAGGCAGCGCTGGTGATTACAGCATCTCAGATCTCCCGGCATGCTCTCCTCCTTCCAGATAAGAGAGATGAGGTCATGCATTCGTGCCAATAGTGCTTCTCTGCCATACTTTAGTGCCTTAGCGGGGATTCCATCTGCTCCTCCAAAAGTTTCCCACTGGTTCTATAGTTCAGTTCCACTCCAGTTGAGCGTGAGATGGAGCATTGCAGCAAGGAAGATCGAGAAGGTCGTTAGTGCTATGATGCAGCCCTGCTTGACCCCGGTCCGGACGTAGATTGGGTCTGTGGTGGATCCGTTGGTCAGTATCACGGCTTGCATGATGTCGTGGAGCAGGCAGAGGATGGTGACAAACTTTTGAGGAGCAGATGGAATCCCCGCTAAGGCACTAAAGTATGGCAGAGAAGCACTATTGGCACGAATGCATGACCTCATCTCTCTTATCTGGAAGGAGGAGAGCATGCCGGGAGATCTGAGATGCTGTAATCACCAGCGCTGCCTCCGTAAGATCCTGCATATCCACTGGGAGGATAGACGCACCAACGTGTGTTGTCGCTCAGGCCAACATCCGCAGCATCAAAGCACTAACCATATTCGACCAGCTCCGTTGGGCGGGCCACATCATCCGCATGTCCAACTCTAGACTCCCAAAGCAAGCGCTCTACTCTGAACTCCTACACGGCAAACGAGCCCTAGGTGGGCGAAGAAAACATTTCGAGGACACCCTCAAAGCCTCCTTTGATAAAAAGTGCAACATCCCTACCAGCACCTGGAAATCCCTGGCCCAAGAGCGCCTGAAGTGGAGGAAGAGCATCCGGGAGGGCGTTGAACATGAGTCTCGTCGCCGAGAGCATGCAGAAACCAAGCGCAGGCATAAGGAGCGTGCAGCAAACCAGATTCCCCGCCCATCCCTTTCCTCAACCACTGCTTGTCCCATCTGTGATGGAGACTGTAATTCCCGCATTGGATTGTACAGTCACCTGAGAACTCACTTTGGGAGTGGAAGCAAGTCTTCCTCGATTTCGAGGGACTGCCTATGATGATGAAGTCATCATCATCATCATAGGCAGTCCCTCGGAATCGGAAGAGGACTTGCTTCCACTCCCAAAGTGAGTTCTTTGATGGCTGAACAGTCCGATACGAGAGCCACAGACCGTGTTACAGGTGGGACAGACATTCGTCGAGGGAAGGGATCAGTGGGCCTGGTTTGCCGCGCGCTCCTTCCGCTGCCTGCGCCTGGCCTCATGCTCCTTGCGTCGAGCCTCAAAGAGCTCAACGCCCTCCCGGATGGACTTTCTCCACCTCGGGCGGTCTTCGGCCAGGGTCTCCCAGGTGTCAGTCGTGATATCGCACTTTACCAGGGAGGCTTTGCGGATGTCCTTATAACACTTCCACTGTCCTCCTTTGGTTCGTTTACCATGGAGAAGCTCCGCATAAAGCATTTGCTTAGGGAGTCTCGTATCTGGCATGCAAACTTATGTGGCCTGCCCAGCGAAGCTGATTGAGTGTGGTCAGTGCTTCAATACTGGGGATGTTAGCCTGGTCAAGGGCACTGATGTTGTCCTCCCAGGGGATTTGCAGGATCTTGCGGAGACATCGTTGGTGATATATCTCCAGCGACTTGAGGTGTCTTCTGTACATCGTCCATGCCTCAGACCCATACAGGAGGGTGGGTATTATTACAGCCTTGTAGACCATGAGTTTGGTAGTAAATTTAAGGGCCTGGTCTTCAAACACTCTTTTCCGCAGGCGGCCGAAGGCTGCGCTGGTGCACTGGAGGCGATGCTGAATCTCCGCATCAATGTCTGCCTCTCTTGATAAGAGGCTCCCAAGATATGGGAAATGGTCCACGTTGTCCATGGCCGCGCCGCAGATCTTGATGATTGGAGGGCAGTGCTGTGCGGCGATGACGGGCTAGTGAAGGTCCTTTGTCTTACGGGTGTTAAGCGTAAGGCCCATGCTTTCATATGCCTCAGTGAATACATTTACTATATCCTGGAGTTCAGCCTCTGAATGTGCACAGGCGCAGGCATCATCTGCATACTGCACCCCAATGACAAAGATTGGGGTGATTTTGGACCTGGCCTGGAGGTGGCGTAAGTTAAACAGCTTCCCACTGGTTCTTTAGTTTAATTCCACTCCAGCGGGGAGCTTGTTGACTGGGAGGTGGAGCATGGCAACGATGAAGATTGAGAAGAGGGTTGGAGCGATAACTCAGCCCTGTTTGACCCTGGTCCGGACGTGGATTGGGTCTGTAATGGATCTGTTGGTAAGGATCACGGCCTGCATGTCATCGTGGAGGAGGCAAAGGATGTTGACAAACTTTTGAGGGCATCCGAAACGGAGGACGACGCTCCACAGACCCTCACGGTTGACCGTGTCAATGGCCTTTGTAAGATCGAAAAAAGCCAGGTATAAGGGCTGGCGCTGCTCCCTGCATTTTTCCTGCAACTGTTGCGCTGCAAAGATCGTGTCTGGTGTGCCCCGTAGGGGGCGAAATCCACATTGTGATTCCGGGAAGAGCTCGTCGGCCACAGGGAGAAGACGACTGAGGAGAACTCGAGCGACAACTTTCCCAGTGGCTGAAAGGGAGATTCCCCTGTAGTTGTCACAGGGTACATGTCTGTCATTGTGGAACACTGGGGTAGAGTACTGACTGGTGGGTACAGGTATTTACCAGTCCATACCGTTGGTATTGTTATCAGCCCGAATCCACAGTACAGTAACACCATCTGTTAGTGTGAAGAGGTTTTGAATTTATAAACGCAGGAAGAGCTCCCCCCAAAGGCTCTGTTGTTAAATCGATTGAAATGAGTCATACAGACCAGACTTTAGCTCGTGCAGTGTTAGCTGGTCTCAGCTGTCAACATTGTGATGCTGTAATTAACCATGGGGGAAAATCAGCCAGGGTTCCTGCTCCCTGTCGTAAAATAGCCCTTCCTGTCTGACCTCGCACATGAATGTCCGCCTCGGTGACATACCACCTGCTTCTTGTCACCCTTGAACTGTAGCCCATCAATGATCTGTGCCGTCGGGTCAGGGGGAACATAGCTCGACCCTCCCCCTGCCTCAGCTCATCTGCTGCTGAAAACCTTATCCGTGCCTCTATTATCTCTAAACTTGACTATTCCAACGCACACCTGCCCGGCCTCCCACATCCTACTCTCTAACTTGATCATCAGCAGTTATAATGGGTGACTTTAATATGCACATAGGTTGGGCTAGCCAAACTGGAAGCAATATGGTGGAGGAGGATTTCCTGGAGTGCATAAGGGATGGTTTTCTAGACCAGTATGTCAAGGAACCAACTAGGGGGGAGGCCATCTTAGACTGGGTGTTGTGTAATGAGAGAGGACTAATTAGCAATCTCATTGTGCGAGGCCCCTTGGGGAAGAGTGACCATAATATGGTGGAATTCTGCATTAGGATGGAGAATGATAGTTAATTCAGAGACCATGGTCCAGAACTTAAAGAAGGGTAACTTTGAAGGTATGAGGCGTGAATTGGCTAGGATAGATTGGCGAATGATACTTAAGGGGTTGACTGTGGATGGGCAATGGCAGACATTTAGAGACCGCATGGATGAATTACAACAATTGTACATTCCTGTCTGGCGTAAAAATAAAAAAGCGAAGGTGGCTCAACCGTGGCTATCTCAGGAAATCAGGGATAGTATTAAAGCCAAGGAAGTGGCATACAAATTGGCCAGAAATAGCAGCGATCCTGGGGACTGGGAGAAATTTAGAACTCAGCAGAGGAGGACAAAGGGTTTGATTAGGGCAGGGAAAATGGAGTACGAGAAGAAGCTTGCAGGGAATATTAAGGCGGATTGCAAAAGTTTCTATAGGTATGTAAAGAGAAAAAGGTTAGTAAAGACAAAACGTGGGTCCCCTGCAGTCAGAATCAGGGGAAGTCATAACGGGGAACAAAGAAATGGCAGACCAATTGAACAAGTCTTTGGTTCAGTATTCACTAAGGAGGACACAAACAACCTTCCGGATATAAAAGGGGTCAGAGGGTCTAGTAAGGAGGAGAAACTGAGGGAAATCCTTATTAGTCGGGAAATTGTGTTGGGATTGAAGGCCGATAAATCCCCAGGGCCTGATGGACTGCATCCCAGAGTACTTAAGGAGGTGGCCTTGGAAATAGCGGATGCATTGACAGTCATTTTCCAACATTCCATTGACTCTGGATCAGCTCCTATCGAGTGGAGGGTAGCCAATGTAACCCCACTTTTTAAAAAAGGAGGGAGAGAGAAAACAGGGAATTATAGACCGGTCAGCCTGACATCGGTAGTGGGTAAAATGATGAAATCAATTATTAAGGATGTCATAGCAGCGCATTTGGAAAATGGTGACATGATAGGTCCAAGTCAGCATGGATTTGTGAAAGGGAAATCATGCTTGACAAATCTTCTGGAATTTTTTGAGGATGTTTCCAGTAAAGTGGACAAAGGAGAACCAGTTGATGTGGCATATTTGGACTTTCAGAAGGCTTTTGACAAGGTCCCACACAAGAGATTAATGTGCAAAGTTAAAGCACATGGGATTGGGGGTAGTGTGCTGATGTGGATTGAGAACTGGTTGTCAGACAGGAAGCAAAGAGTAGGAGTAAATGGGTACTTTTCAGAATGGCAGGCAGTGACTAGTGGGGTACCGCAAGGTTCTGTGCTGGGGCCCCAGCTGTTTACATTGTACATTAATGATTTAGACGAGGGGATTAAATGTAGTATCTCCAAATTTGCGGATGACACTAAGTTGGGTGGCAGTGTGAGCTGCGAGAAGGATTCTATGAGGCTGCAGAGTGACTTGGATAGGTTAGGTGAGTGGGCAAATGCATGGCAGATGAAGTATAATGTGGATAAATGTGAGGTTATCCACTTTGGTGGTAAAAACAGAGAGACAGACTATTATCTGAATGGTGACAGATTAGGAAAAGGGAAGGTGCAACGCGACCTGGGTGTCATGGTACATCAGTCATTGAAGGTTGGCATGCAGGTACAGCAGGCGGTTAAGAAAGCAAATGGCATGTTGGCCTTCATAGCGAGGGAATTTGAGTACAGGGGCAGGGAGGTGTTGCTGCAGTTGTACAGGGCCTTGGTGAGGCCACACCTGGAGTATTGTGTACAGTTTTGGTCTCCTAACTTGAGGAAGGACATTCTTGCTATTGAGGGAGTGCAGCGAAGATTCACCAGACTGATTCCCGGGATGGTGGGACTGACCTATCAAGAAAGACTGGATCAACTGGGCTTGTATTCACTGGAGTTCAGAAGAATGAGAGGGGACCTCATAGAAACGTTTAAAATTCTGACGGGTTTAGACAGGTTAGATGCAGGAAGAATGTTCCCGATGTTGGGGAAGTCCAGAACCAGGGGTCACAGTCTCAGGATAAGGGGTAAGCCATTTAGGACCGAGATGAGGAGAGACTTCTTCACCCAGAGAGTGGTGAACCTGTGGAATTCTCTACCACAGAGAGTAGTTGAGGCCAATTCACTAAATATATTCAAAAAGGAGTTAGATGAAGTCCTTACTACTCGGGGGATCAAGGGGTATGGCGAGAAAGCAGGAAGGGGGTACTGAAGTTTCATGTTCAGCCATGAACTCATTAAATGGCGGTGCAGGCTAGAAGGGCTGAATGGCCTGCTCCTGCACCTATTTTCTATGTTTCTATCTAAAACTCTGCCCATGTCCTAACTCTCTCCAAGTCCTGTTCACCCATCACCCTGTGCTGGCTGACCTATATCGGCTCCCAGTTAAGCAACACCTCGATTTTAAAATTCTCATCCTTGTTTTCAAATCCCTCCATGGCCTCTCCCCTCCCTATCTCTGTCATCTCCTCCAACCCTCATCCCCTCCGAGATGTCTGCACTCTAATTCTAGCCTCTTCAGCATTCCTGTTTTTAATCACTCCACCATTGGCAGCCGTACTTTCAGCTACCAAGGCTTTAAGCTCTAGAATTCTCTCCCTAAACTTCTCTGCCCCTCTATCTCTCTCTCTCTCTCTCCTCCTTTAGAACGCTCCTTAAAAACTACCTCCATCTACTCTAATATCTCCTTGTGTAGCACGGTGTCATTTTTTGATAATGCTGTGAAGTGCCTTCGTTAAAGGTGCTATATAAATACAAGTTGGTGGTGGTGTTGGAAGAAACTTGCAATAGGAAAGGAATCTGTTTTCAAATGTGAGGGAAGAAGTGTTGGTGCATGGATTTGAGTGCTTGTCATTAGAAGGCTGGGGCTGTTGCTGAATTTCTGTCAATGGCTACTGGGGTTGTTCTCAGAGCAGAGAAGGTTAAGGGTAGATCAACGGTACTCAAAATTATGAGAAGCTGTTTCCAATGGCAGGTGGGTCAATAACCAGAGGACATCAATTTAAGATCATCAGCAAAAGCACCAGAGAATTTTTTTTACACAGCAAGTTATGATTTGGAATGCACGATCTGAAAGTTTGGTGGACACAGATTCAATAGTAACTTTCAAAAGGGAATTGGATAAATATTTGAAGGGGAAAATTTGCAGGGTTATGGGTGAAAGAGCAGGGTATTGGACTAATTGGATAGGTCTTTCAAAGACCTGGCACAGTTACAATTGGCAGAATGACCGCCTTCTCTGCTGTATGATTCTATGCTGGTTTAGGCACCGAGGGACTGGAATCCTTACTCTCTTGGGTATGAGATATTTGTTTAAAGCTGTCAAGCTGGAATATTTCTTTGTGCTGATCCTAAACTGCTGCAGGTTGTGCCACATGTACAAAGCTGTTTCCTGTCATGACTGGGCTAATAACTGCCACTGTGAGAAACTACGTTCTTTGTGGCACTGGTCACTGAAATAGTGAACAACCTCATATAGGGCCCAAGTTTCGGGCCGCGCCGTTCTGACTTGGACGCCCGTTTTTCGCGCCACAAAGTGCGACTGAAAAAAACTTCCAGATTCTCCAGCTCCCTGCAGGTCCTCTGGCCCTTGGCGCGGCGCAGCAGGAGCTGTAGGGGGCGGAGCCAGGTCCCTGCGCTGAAAACAGTGCCGTGACCTCACTGGGGCTGCGTGCATAAGGCTGCCTCCCATGCCCAGCTCCTGCTTCCTCCGGATCCGACCCGACTTGACTCCTGCTCCCACCCACGCCCGACCTCCGCTCCCGACCGATCTCCCCTGCACCCCCCCCCCCCCCCCCCCCCCCCCCGACTGATCTCCGCCCCGACCCGCGCTCCCGATGCCACCTACCTGTCAATCCGGTAAGTCTAAGCTCGAAGTCTTGGGCCCGGCCCGTTCAACCTCCCTCTCCTTTCTTTCTTTCTTTCTTTCTTTCTTTCTCTCTCTCTCTCTCTCTCTCTCTCTCTCTCTCTCTCTCTCTCTCTCTCTCTCTCTCTCTCTCTCTCTCTCTCTCTCCCCCTTCTCTTCTTTTTCCCCCCCCCTCCCCTCCCCTCCCTCACTTGTCACCCCCCCTCCCTGCCCACCCCCTCTTCCCCACTCCTCCTCCCCCTCCTCCCCTCCACCCATCCTCCACCCCTCGCTGTGAGAGAGACACACAGACAGACGGAGATAGAGACACTGACAGAGACACACTGGCGGGGGAGGGGCATCCCAGCACACTGTTGGAGGGCTCCCGGTGCTGCAGTCGGTAAGTAGAAAATGTTTTATTTATTGATTTTTTTTAAAAAAAATTATTAATTTTTTTTGATTGGTTGATTTATTGATTTTATCATTATTGATAATGGCTCTTTATTTGTAAAACTGAAGTGTTTAATGTTTGTAAACTTCCCTTTAAACCCCCCTCCCCCCCCCCATTCCCTATGCCTGATTTGTAACCTACACCTGATTTTCTAAAGTGTAGACAAGGTTTTTTCGAGCGTACAAAAATCTTCACTTACTCCATTCTAAGTTAGTTTGGAGTAAGTTTTCACTGCCGAAACTTTGAAAACAGGCGTAACTGGCCAGACATGCCCCCTTTTGAAAAATAAATTCTGTTCCAAAGTGAAACTGTTCTAACTGACTAGAACTGGAGCAAACTAAATGCCGAGAATTAGAATTTCTAAGATACTCCGTTCTATACCAGTTGCTCCAAACAATCAGGAGCAACTGAGGCTGAAACTTGGGCCCAATGTCTTTAATATATGAAAGTCACAAGAACATAAGAAATAGGAACAGGAGTAGGCCATACGGCCCCTCAAGCCTGCTCCGCCATTTAATAAGATCATGGCTGATGATCATGGACTCCGGTCCACTTCCCTGCCCGCTCCCCATAACCCCTTATCTTTTAAGAAACTGTCTATCTCTGTCTTAAATTTATTCAATGTCCCAGCTTCCACAGCTCTTCAAGGCAGCGTATTCCACAGATTTACAACCCTCAGAAAATAAATTTCTCCTCATCTCAGTTCTAAATGGGTGGCCCCTTATTCTAAGATCATACGCTCTAGTTCTAGTTCTCAGTGGAAATATCCTCTCTGCATTCACCTTGTCAAGCCCCCTCATAATCTTATACGTTTTGATAAGATCACCTCTCATTCTTCTGCATTCCAATAGTAGAGGCCTAACCTGCTCAACCTTTCCTCATAAGTCAACCCCCTCATCTCCGGAATCAACCTAGTGAACCTTCTCTGAACTGCCTCCAAAGCAAGTATATCCTTTCGTAAATATAGAAACCAAAACTGCAAGGTGCTTCACAGATGGGTGTAAAGGAAACACATACCTAGCCAGGAAGGGAGAAGTTGGACGGGGTGAACCCAAGTCTTGATACGAGAGGTTTTGGAGATGATTTTCATGGATGTGCAGGGCAGAGAGAGAGGGGGAATTCCAGAGAAAAGAACCCAGATGGGCATCAAGCTCTGCCTGCAATGGCCGGGCGAGTGGAGTGAGTACAGGGCTGGAGCAGGGTGTGGAAATCGGGTGAGGCAAGACCACGGGATTTAAAGCCGAGGATTTTAAAAGAGGCATTGGGGGATGAAGAGCAGGCGTAGGTCAGTGAGGACAGCCTGGTGATTGAGCGGGACCTGGTGCAGTATCTGAAACGGGCAGCAGAGGTTTGGATAGATTGGAGTTTAAGATGATCAAGGGTGAAAGGCTGGCGAGGAGAGATTTGGAGTAGTCAAGCCTGGCGGTAATGAAAGAAAGGAATTGCATTTCTGTAACGTCTTGCATGTCCTCAGGCTGTTGCGAAGTGCTTTACAGTCAATGATTTACTTTTGAGGTGTAGTCTCTGTGCTGTGTTTGGGTATGTAGGTTCCAATTTGTGCGCAGTAAGGTCCCACAAACAGCAATGAGATAATGACCAGATCATCTGTTTTAGATACTGGGTGAGAGATAAATATTGGTCAGGAAACCGGAGAGAATTCCCCTGCTCCTCTTCGAGTAGTGCCATGGGATCTTTTACGTCCACCTGAGAAGGCAGGCGGGGCCTCAGTTTGACGGCACCTCTGACAGTGCAGCACTCCCTCAATACTGACCTGAAATGCCAGCCTAGATTATGTGCTCGAGCACGTACCGGGTGCAAGGTTTTCCGTGACGGAGTGGCAGAGGTAGGAATGGAAGCGGGTGACATTGAGGAGGAAGTAAATGGTTTTTGGAATGTACATCTGTTTATTATAAAGAATAACCAAACCTTGCAGTTGGTCCAGGGTAAACATTTTAAACATGTAGAAGGTTCAAAAATACTGGCAGTCATCTGAGCCCTGCCAGTACATTGGTGTCATGTCATTTTTTAATTTGAGAAATCTAGGTGATGGGGCAATGCCCATAGAGCAGCACAAGGTTGAAACGAACACGAGAGGTCAGTTTGTAGAGGAAGGAAAGCCAGATGGGGTAGGGAGATGTGTTGCTTTGAGTTCTTGAAGAGAGCTCATGTAGGAGTCTGAAGTTCAACACCGTGAGAGTAGAGAGGGGAACAGCAGGAGCTCGAGAAACGAGAGGGAAGTTTAGAAGCCTACTTATCATAGTAATATTGATTGGAAATCAGACAACAAATATTAATAAATAGCCAAAGTGCCAGTAACATCCAAAGAGATTTTACAAATAAACATGACCACTTCAACATCACTTCCACAGATGACCTGAACAGGTTTCAACTAAGTACTTGAAGCCAATATAGCCCTTTGGATGGGGACTGTGTATCGATTGGATTGTGCTAAGTGAGGCGACATAAAGCTCATTGAGGGAATTGATTGATATATAGAAATTTACAGTGTGGAAGGAGACCATTTCGGACCATCGTGTCCAGGGAGGTTCTGCCAAAGCACGTATTTTCAAAAACAAGAGTTGCAAAAAAACAAACCCAGGTTAATACAGACCCATTTGCAATGCGTCAATAACTGGTAACGAACAAAATATTGGAATCAATTTCGGAATACATTTGAGGAGTATCAGTATATGAAAATAATGCTCTTAAGTGACCGCCAACTTGGTTTCAGAGGATCTGATTTGACATGACTGCCTCTGACTTTTTCAGGAAGTGACATCCCAAGTGGACATTGGGAATGTACCATCATTAACCCTCCCACAGCTCTGACCCACATGGCCCTCACAGCTGCAGTTATTCACCAAATCCCCCACCCCAGGGTCCGTGTTGCAGTGATCTGTGCAAGAAACCTAGAACTTGTTCAAGACTCTGTCAGAACAAAAGATGTTAAACTGTAGCACTTTTATTTACATTCAAACAAAGGCAATGCCTGAGGGACAAGCCTGGAGATTCTGCAGATCAGTAGGTTTCAAGTGAATAGGTTGGGCCTTTTTACACTTAACACCAAACTGTTAGCAACAGTAACCGATTCTAGGATTGCTACTTAAATTTTCATACCCAATTGATACCCATTCAAGCAATCCACCTGGGTTTTAAGGTTTCGTTTATTGAAAGGACAGGCTGTATTTTCTGTGAGCCTGACTTTTAACCCCACATGCGCAGTCTTAACTTCAAATGGGGCTCCTCATCTGTAGGTAATTCCAGTCGGAGTGATTATTTGCAACAATTTTTTTGTGTCCTATACATGCGCGTCTTGGACTGCGCCCTCCCCCTTTGCATAGACTCACTCGATCCAGTCGCGCATGTGTAGTGCGATATACGAGGAAGCCGGAAGTGCGCTCGAACCATGAACCGTGTGGAGTTCATCGCCACTTGAGCCTGGAGCTGGACCTACTTCCAGGACTTTTGGGTTATCTCCATGACTTTTGCCTAGAATATCGCTGTGATTGTTTACACGCACATTTTTGCAGCCATCTAAAGAGAGGGGAAGGGGGGGGGGGGGTGCGTGCGCGGAGCGGTGGTGGGGGCGAGAGGGACAGGTGGGGCGCAAGGTGCGGAGGGGAGACGCATCACGTTCTTCCAAGCCCACCCCCTTCACACCTGCACCATGTTCTCCCTCTCCTCTCCCTACACCTGGTTGATTTCTCGGTCAGCTCGGTGCGTGTGTAACAAGTGCTATCATTGGAGCGGAAGAAATCCGGATGTCACGACACTGTCGCTATTTACTTCATACCCAATAAACCTGTTAACAATCCGTGACCCACACACAGTGCCCCTTCTTTGGTGGGGTGGGAGGTTCAGGGAATCTGTTGGGGTGAGAAGGTTATGAATCCATAGGGGAGGAACTTGGGCAGGTGGAGCAGGTCAGGAACTTGGCTGGGTGGGGGGGAGGGGGGTGGCAAAGGAAGGTCAGGCACTTGGGTGGGGGAGGAGGGGAGGTCAGAAACTTTGGGGGGGGAAGTGGGGCATAGGTCAGACTCTTGGGCGGTCGAGGCAGGGGGATGGGAGTAGCTCAACCTGTGAGAGAGAGTAAGCCCTGTCTGCTCCAAGTGAGCTCTGTTCTGTCTGGAGTCAGCAGTCAGAATGGCTCGAATTACACTTTGCAAAGTCACTGATTACGTAGGCAGAACGGTTCTAATTACAATCCCAAGAAACTGCTGGGTGTGTCTTATCCTCCAATCAGCAATCAGGTCATGTGATCAAGGGGACCCTATCAGAGCATTTTGTTACAAATAAACGCATCCAGTTCCAGTGATGTTCCAGAGTGGGGGGGTTTAGAGGAGGAGCTGCAGCAATTCTCCTGTTGTGGAGCAGTTCTGGAGTGGCTGCATTGCTTATAATGGGGACCAGTGTTCCCTGTAAGCCATGCTATGTTCTGCACGGCCTGTTTCTTTCAATGAAATTTCTGCGTGTGTGCGGTATTTACAATGTAAAAGCCGGTGAGCGGCCTGTGCACGACCTTTCTTATTACTGCGCTACATTGGTGGGGACCCAATTTCGGACTGGTTGGGAGGTAATCGTATGACGGGGTGGGGGTACAAATATTTTAAAAGAAAAGTAGATTTTATAAATGGCTACAGTATATGCTTTCAGTGGATGGGGCCATAGAGTAGTATTTAGAACCTCAAATACCTCCATTCCCATTTAAGTTTGGTGGGTCGGTCAAGGGTTTAGTTAATTACCAAGCAGCAGTCGTATTAACTGACGTATGTCTCCTTGTCCCATTCAGGAGCTGCTGTCATTGGCTAAGAGGAAGCGGAGTGAGCCGGAGCAGCAGGAGCAGCAGGCAAGCAAACCATCGGCATCATCCGATTCGGAAACCTCGGATAGCGGCGATGAGGTGATCCATTTAACTTTATTATCTCCAATAAATAAGGAAAAAAAGTAAGAATTGTATTTCTCTTACACCTTTCATGACCATCATCATCATCATCGGCAGTCCCTCGAAGCGAGGGTGACTTGATTCCACGTCAAAAAGTTCACAGGTCTTTTAATGAAGGACCTAATATTCCAGATCCCAAACCACATCCTGAAGGGTGGAAGATGCCTGTGCGTGGATTATTTTAACGTGTGGTGGACGTTGCACACCAGCCACCACATGGGCTTGACCGAGCTCGGTCTTGGTCCAGTGGCAAGGATTAACCAAGACGACTGGAGACCTGCTCTGCTGCATGGGCCTAGTGCGCACACATATCGCAGTGTGGGCTGGCCCGTGCTGCCCTTGGGCCCACGCCTCTTCGGGGCCCCAAACTCGAGCCTCTCCTGGGCCCCGATCTCACATCTCTTTCTTGACCACCGGACGTCCCAAAGCGCTTTACAGCCACTGGAGTACTTTTTGAAGTGCAGTCACTGTTGTAATGTAGGAAACGCGGCAGCCAATTTGCACACCGCAAGGTCCCACAAACAGCAATGTGATAATGACCAGATAATCTATTTTAGTGAGGGATAAATATTGGCCTGGTCGCCATAAAAATAATGCTGTAGGCCCTTTTACATCTATTTGTGAGAACAGACCTCGGTTTAACATCGGAAAGACAGCACCTCCGACAGTGCAGTGCTTTTCAGCACTGCACTGGGAGTATCAGCCTAGAATATCGTGCTCTTGTCCCTGAAGTGGGACTTGAACCCACAACAAATGTCAAGAAAGATAAATGTGAATATTCGTAAGGGGGTTCCTTTGGTGTGTCACAAACATGTGAAGGAGATGAGCCCAGATTATCAGCTTAAGCAAGCTGATCCCACCTGGTACAACCTTCTGCCTCCCACATGCCCTCCCACCCCGGGGCTGTATTGGTGACATGGGTACGTCGGGACAGCACTGCGCGGTGTTGGGGGGGGGGGGGGAATCACGGGGCTGTAATGGGCAGTGTTGGGGGGAGTTGGGGGGCAGCAACCGGAGCTGTATTGAGCAGTGGGGGTGGGGGGGGAGGGAACACACGCGGGGTGTGCAATGGGCAGGGGAGGGGGGGTACACCGAGGCTGTCACATTATGCTGCTGGATGTTTCTGTGACTCTTGGTGTTACTGTGCTGCCAGGATAGCCACTGATCAGAGCCCTGGTACTCTCATGTCTCGACTCTGCTACCTCTTCTAATGCAAGAGGGAAAATTCAAGTCCCAGGCTGCTCTGGCCCACCAACCGGCAGCTCTGGTGGAGGGCTTGGTGCAGCTCTCGCATGACTTGTCGCCTGGACTGGGAATTTGTGCAGGGGATTTGGGTGGAAGGAAAGAAAACTCTGCAAAGAAAAGTGTCTAATCACTGTACTGGTTCACTGCTATAAAAGGAACATGGGAGGAGCAGTGAGTCCACATGCACAGTTGATGTTAAACTGCACAGGGTGCTCTAACTATCAGCAAATGTCATGTGTTCACAGCTAGGTGCAGAAGCTACTCGTGCTCTGTCACTGATGGCTGGCTCTTGGTGTCTCCTTTTAACGGTTCTGGTTGTACAAAAAGCAGCTAGTTAGAAATTCTGCAGTTAGTAGAATCTCTCAGCTGTAAAACAACTACGGGATGGACAGTGCAGTATTGAGCCGTTTCCGGGTGTCACTTCAATTAACACGCATGTTTTATCTCCGCTTGCTGAGAGTGATGGTTTCAGTTAAATGTACCCCGTCCCCACCCATAGTTCAGTAGCTAGTAAGGTTGTCAGAACTTTGGGACTTGCACAGCCCTTTCAAACCCAAGGGCTAATGGAATGGATGTTTTGTCTTGTCTGTTGCCTGTTTGGTCAAATGAGACAGCAAGACCCCGTCTCGATCCATGTCCTAGTTTGCAAAATCCCATAAAGACACTCTGGGTTGGCAATTTTGTGTGACTGGTGTCAGAAATGACAAAATGTCTCTCTAGTAGGGCATGTTCTGCTCAAGGGGTTGAAGCACATTGTTAGCGTAGAGGGAGCTTTACTCTAACTAATCTGCCCTGGGAGTGTTTGATGGACAGTGTAAGGAGCTTTACTCAGTTTAACCTGTGCTGTACCAGCCCTGGGAGTGTTTGATGGGACAGTGTAGAGGGAGCTTTACTCGGTCTAACCCATGTTGTACCTGAGCAGGGGGATGTTTGGCAGAAAGAAAGACCTGGCTTTCTCGACGTTTTTCATGACGTATAAAAGTTGACAGATTTAACCTGTACAAGGCCACTCGGAACAGGACCTTGGGATCCAGTGTACAATGCTATCACATTATCCCCTAACTAAGCCTTCTATTCCAGCAGTGCGGATTGTAACTGCCTCTTAACGTTGCAGCTGTGATGTCAAGTGGGTTTTATGTTGCTGCGTGTAAAATCCCAGAAACAGGGAATTGAAGTCTGATTTCTGAGCAGCCATGCTTCCTGTTGTGCAACTATCAGGGGTCGTACTGCCTAGGGCCTGTATTGGAGGAGGCTCGTGTTGATAAAGGGAAAGGTTTATTTAACTGTGCTTTCCTTTTCAGTGGACAGTGGGAGGCAGCAAGACCAAAAAGAAGGGAAAAGGCAAGGGTGGGGAGAAGAAGCCGGCCACCAAGAGAGCAGTGAACAAGGCGGCATCGTCCGGCAGCTCAGCTGAAGACAGCTCCGGAGACAGCTCCGCGCCAGAGGAAGGTAACCGTCCGCATTCGATAGTAAACTGCACCCCAAGGATAGATGTATTCATGCCTGTTCTTCAGGCATCCTTCCTCTCTGCTCCTAGATAGGGCTCGCCCACTTTGTGCTTCAATTAATGAGAACAAAATCATAGTGCAGCAGTGCTGCAGATTTCAATCTCTGATCTGTGGTGCTGTTACCTTACCGGTGTGGTTTCGGAAGGGCAGTTGCATACTAATTTCCGATCCTCCGTCACCAGAGGTAGCACTGGGGTACAGGGGAGTGAATGGAAGGGGTGATAGGCCAATGGGATATATCGATGGCAGCAATTTATCTTGCCGTGGGAGAGTCCATCTCTGCTGCTGAGGCGAGACGATGCTGTTAGATATGAGAGTTCAACCGTCCTCAGGAGAATCATGCATGTTCCATTAGATCTGTATCCCAATGGGAGTCGGCACCTTCAGGAGAATCGTGTGTGTCCAACTGATACTAACCAGGAGAATCACCTTGAAGAAGTTTATTCCTCAGTGCATGCAGCCAGCAGTTGATTACAGTTTTATAATCAAATTCTTCCACAAAACATATTTAAAATCTGCATAAAGCCCCCCCTGGTAATTTGATGTTCTTGAGGGTGTCTTTTATTTCTTCCCTTAAAGGGAACAATATCGAGCATCTTTGGATGTTTTAGCAAAACAACTTTATATAAGAGGAGCCTTTAAATTAGTTAAATGTTGCAAGGCACTTCACAGGAGCATTACCAAACAAAATTTGACTCTGAGCCATGAGCTATTAGGGCAGATAATCAAAAGCTTGGCTAAAAAGGTAGTGTCTTAAAGGAGGGAAGAGGGGCGAAAGAGGTTTAGGGAGAGAATTCAATTGGAAGAGCAAGAGGGTCAGAATTAAAGGAGTGCAGATATGAGGGTTAAAGCTGGAGAAGATTATAGGGATAATGGGTCGGCTTTTGCAGTCAGTGACAAAGGGGCGGCGCTCGCTGCTGCGCTCAAAAAGCTGCCCACAAAGTTTTAGCGGGCTCTGGAGTGCAGAATGTATCTATTCCGACGTCAATTTGAATTTGACGCCTTCTGCAGGGGATCTGTTGAGTCCAACACCAGGGCAGGCAACAGAGTTTCTACAGGTACATTAAAAAAAGGAAAAGAGTGGCTAAAGTAAATGTTGGTCCCCCAGAGGATGAGACTGGGGAATTAATGGAGAACAGGGAAATGGCAGAGACTTTGAACAAATATTTTGTATTGGTCTTGACGATAGAAGACACTAAACACATCCCAATAGTGGATAATCAAGGGGCTATAGGGCGGGAGGAACTTCACTATCACTAATGAAGTAGTACATAAAATAATGGGACTAAAGGCGAACAAGTCCCCTGGACCTAATGACTTATATCCTAGGGTCTTAAAAGAAGTGGCTACAGAGATGGTGGATGCATTGGTTGTATTTTACCAAAATTCACTGGATTCTGGGGCGATCCCAGCGGAATGGAAAACCGCAAATGTAACGCCCCTATTTAAAAAAGGAGGCAGATAAAAGGCAGAAAAGTATAGACCAGTTAGCCTAACATCTGTGGTTGGGAAAATGCTGGAGTCCATTATTAATTAAACAGGACATTTGGAAAAGCATAATTCAATCAAGCAGGTTTTATGAAAGGGAAATCATGTTTGACAAATTTGCTGGAGTTCTTTGAGGGTATAACGAGCAGGGTGGATAAGGGGGAACCAATGGATGTGGTGTATTTGGATTTCCAGAAGGCATTCGGTAAGGTGCCACATAAAAGATTACTGCACAAGATAAAAGTTCATGGGTTTGGGGGTAATATATTAGCATGGATAGAGGATTGGCTAACTAACAGAAAACAGAGAGTCGGGATAAATGGGTCATTTTCCAATTGACAAACTGTGACTAGTGGGGTGTCACAGGGATCAGCGCTGGGTCCTTAACTATTTATTTACAATCTATATTAATGACTTAGCCAAGTTTGCTGCTGATACAAAGATGGGTGGGAAAGCAAATTGTGAGGAGGACACAAAAAATCTGCAAAGGGATATAGACAGGTTAAGTGAGTGGGCGAAAATTTGGCAGATGGAGTTTAATATGGGAAAGTGAGGTTAACCACTTTGGCAGAAATAATAGAAAAGCAAATTATAATTTAATTGGCGAAAAATTGCAAAGTGCTGCAGTAAAGAGGGACCTGGGGGTTCTTGTGCATGAAAACACTAAGTTAGTATGTAGGTATATCAAGTAATCAGGAAGGAAAATGGAATGTTGACCTTTATTGCAAGGGGGATAGAGTATAAAAGCAGAAAAGTCCTGCTACAACTGTACAGGGTATTGGTGAGGCCACGCCGAGAGTACTGCGTACAGTTTTGGTCTCCCGTATTTAAGGAAGGATATATTTGCATTGGAGGATTGGAGGTTGTTCAGAGAAGGTTCATGAGGTTGATTCAGGAGATGAGGGGATTGACTTATGAAGATAGGTTAAGTAGGTTGGGCCTATACTCATTGAAGTTCAGGTGATCTTATCGAAACATATAAGATAATGTGGGGGCTCGACAAGGTGGATGCAGAGAGGATATTTCCACTTAAAGGGGAAACTAGGGGACATAGTCTCGGAATAAGGGTCCTCCCATTTAAAACTGAGATGTGGAGGAATTTTTTTTCTGAGGGTTGTAAATCTGTGGAATTCTCTGCCCCAGAGAGCTGTGGAGGTTGGGTCATTGAATATATTTAAGGCGGAAATCGACAGATTTTTGAGCGATAAGGAAATAAAGGGTTATGGGGAGCGGGCAAGGAAGTGGATCTGAGTCCATGATCAGATCAGCCATGATATTGCAGGCTCAAGGGGCCAGGTGGCCTACTCCTGCTCCTATTTCTTATGTTCTTATCAGCCAATCAGATGGAAGAATTCTCACAGATGACAACGCAGGAAGTAAAAAACAAAGAATATAAATCTTATTTAAATCATTGCACAGAAAGTGAAATATTGGGACATACATATGGGGGGATTAAGAGAGAAACAAAGTTAAGAGCACCAACTTTAAAAATATATATTTTTTATTCCTCAGTGTTTAAATGTTCTGTGGGAATTAGAATCCACACTTGTAAAATTAGTTTTTCAGAGCCAGAGAGGTTGTTCAGCCGTAATTGTGACTTTGTGCACCGTTAGAAATGCAGTTACTCCTCATTGAACAAGTCGTAATATTTTCATTGGTTTTTACAAGGAGAATAAGACGTAAATAGTTGAAGTTCGGGACAAATCAGTGATATCTATTGATTCCATCTGCAAAAACTGCAACATCGTACCCTGTGGAGGAGCGGGGTATCACTGACAGCAACCTCCGGATTTCCGCGTTTAACTGCGTATGTGTGGACACCAGAAGTTGCTGTCAGTTTTGCACAGTAATAACAGAGCACTGACACCGTTGTTACTACCGCAAATTCCGGGCCATTGTTTTACGACATTAAAGGCGCTATATAAATGCAAGTTGTCTATTTCCTCCCTATCTCCCTTCCTCTGTTTTCCCTGTGTCCATAGTACTTGGTGAATGAGTCATGTGTTTAAAATTTCAGGGGAAGTTTCTGATTCAGAGAGCAGTAGCTCGTCTTCAAGCTCTGAGTCTTCATCCTCATCAGAAGAGGAGGAGTTCCACGATGGCTATGATGATGACCTCATGGGTGATGAGGAGGACCGAGCAAGGTTGGAGCAAATGACTGAGAAAGAACGGGAACAGGAGCTCTACAACAGGATAGAGAAGAGAGAGGTGCTAAGGAGGAGGTGAGATTCTGTACCAGGAACTCTGACCATTTCTTGTCGTCTTTGGTACAGGCAATTCTTTATCTCTGATACCTGAGACCTCTAAATTTTTCTTTCTCATTTGGTCCCAGAACACAACTTTGTAGTTACACAAACATCATGGTTATTATTTAACGATGTCCCCTTTAGAAGGTTTGCTGTTGTTTAATGAAGCTTCCCAAGGATGTAACATGGAGTGCTGGGACATGCTGAGTTATGATGGTAAGGAATGGAATATCTTGTTGAAGCACAGTGTATAGAGCTGGCCAGCTCCTAGTGAACCTCACATTCAGCTGGACTGACACTTGGGCATATGGCAAATGATCTGCATGGCACTGAAGCATATTATCAAGTCCCAGCTTTTGTCCTGCGTCTGCTAAGGAAGCTGATCTCTCCCACACAGCAGTTGAAGCTCTATACTTGGCCTCTGCCCCTGTCCTGGGGAGGGAAACATTAGAGGTGGAAGTAGGTGGTATTATACATGGCAGATGCAGTATAATGTGGATAAATGTGAGGTTATCTATTTTGGGGGCAAAAACACGAAGGCAGAATATTATCTGAATGGCGGCAGATGAGAAAAAGGGGAGGTGCAACGAGACCTGGGTGTCATGGTTCATCAGTCACAAAGTGGGCACGCAGGTACAGCAGGCGGTAAAGAAGGCAAATGATATGTTGGCTTTCATAGCTAGGGGATTTGAATATAGGAGCAGGGAGGTCTTACTGCAGTTGTACAGGGCCTTCGTGAGGTCTCACTTGGAATATTGTGTTCAGTTTTGGTCTCCTAGTCTGAGGAAGGATGTTCTTGCTATTGAGGGAGTGCAGCGAAGGTTCACCAGACTGATTCCCGGGATGGCATATGAGGAGAGACTGGATCAACTGGGCCTTTATTCACTGGCGTTTAGAAGGATGAGAGGGGATCTCATAGAAACATATAAGATTCTGACGGGACTGGACAGGTTAGATGCGGGAAGAATGTGCTCGATGTTGGGGAAGTCCAGAACCAGGGGACATAGTCTTAGGATAAGGGGCAAGCCATTTAGGAGAAATTTCTTCACTTGGAGAGTTGTTGACCTGTGGAATTCCCTGCCACAGAGAGTTGTTGATGCCAGTTCATTGGATATATTCAAGAGGGAGTTTGATATGGCCCTTACGGTAAAGGGATCAAGGGGTATGGAGAGAAAGCAGGAAAGGGGTACTGAAGGAATGATCAGCCATGATCTTATTGAATGGTGGTGCAGGCTCGAAGAGCCGAATGGCCTACTCCTGCACCTATTTTCTATGTTTCTGTGTCTTGGTGACAGAGAGGATGTGCTACTGCTGAGTGTTCACCTAGTCCAGGAGTCTGACCTGGGCCAGGCTGATCTGTGTGCCTCAATTATATGAGAAATTATAATGGGGGATAAGCAAATGGCAGAGAAATTAAACAAATACTTTATGTCTGTCTTCATGGAAGAAGATATGAAAAACCTCCCGGAAATAATGGAGTGCCAAGGGTCCAGCGAGAATGAGGAGCTAAAAGAAATTAGTATTAATAAAAAAAAATAGTACTGAAGAAATTAATGGGACTGAAAGCCGATAAATCCCCTGGACCTGATGGCCTACATCCTAGGGTTTTGAAAGAGGTGGCTATAGAGATAGTGGATGCATTGGTTGTCATCTTCCAAAATTCCATAGATTCTAGAATGGTTCCCGTAGATTGGAAGGTAGCTAATGTAACCCCGTTATTTAAGAAAGGAAGGAGAGAGAAAACGGGGAACTACAAACCAGTTAGCCTGACATCAGTAGTGGGGAAAATGGTAGAATCTATTGTTAAGGACATGGTAACAGGGCACTTAGAAAATAACAGGATTGGGCAGAGTCAACATGGATTTATGAAAGGGAAATCATGTTTGACAAAGCTGTTAATTTTTTGAGATTGTAACTCGTAGAATAGATAAGGGGGAACCAGCGGATGTGATGTATTTGGTTTTTCAGAAGGCATTCAATAAGGTGCCACACAAGAAGTTAGTGAATAAAATTAGGGCTCATGGGACTGGGGGTAACATACTAGCATGGATTGAGGATTGGTTAACGGACAGAAAACAGAGAGTAGGATTAAACGGGTAATTTTCAGGTTGGCAGACTGTAACTAATTGGGTGCTGCAAGGATCAGTGCTGGTCCCCAGCTATTCACAATCTATATCAATGATTTGGATGAGGGGACCAAATGTAATATATCAAAGTTTGCTGATGATACAAAGCTAGGTGAGAATGTAAATTGTGAGGAGAATTCACAGAGGCTTCAAGGGGATATAGCCAGGCTAAGTCAATAGGCAAGAACATGGCAAATGGAATATAATGTGCAGAAATATGAAGTTATCCATTTTGGTAGATAAAATAGAAAAGCAGAATATTTTTTTAAATGGAGAGAGATTGGGAAATGTTGATGTTCAGAGGGACTTGGGTGTCCTTATACACGAATCACTGAAAGTTAACATGCAGGTACAGCAAGCAATTAAGAAAGTAAATGGAATGTTGGCCTTTATTACAAGACGATTTGAGTACAAGAGTAAAGACGTCGTCTTATTATATAGGGCCCTGGTGTGACGGCACCTGGAGTATTGTGCACAGTTTTGGTCTCAGTACGTAAGAAAGGATATACTTGTCATAGAAGGAGTGCAAGGGATGGGGAATTGTCCTATGAGTAGACATGGCCTATATTCTCGAGTTTAGAAGAATGAGAGGTGATCTAATTGAAACATACAAAATTATTACGGGCTTGGCTGGGTCGATGCAGGGAGGATGTTTCCTCAGGCTGGGGAGTCTAGAACCAGGGGCCACAGTCTCAGAATAAGAGGTCGGCCATTTAGGATTGAGATTAGAAGTTTCTTCACTGAGGGTGGTGAATCTTTGCAATTGTCTATCCCAGAGGGGGATGGAGGCTTCACCTTTGATTATATTCCAGACAGATAGATTTTTGGATACTAAGGGAATCAAGGGATATGGGGACAGTGCAGGAAAGTGGAGTTGAGGTAGAAGATCAGCCATGATCTCATTGAATGGCGGAGCAGGCTCGAGGGGCCGAATGGCCTTACTCCTGCTCCTCATTCTTATGTTCTTATTGGTGTAGGCGGGGTATAATTAGACGTCAAAAGTTAGCCGCCTTGAACAGTTTTTTTGGTGATGACTAAGTAAAATGTGTGCAGTAGGAATGGGTTAATTGAGTTGGATTGAAACTGCAAGAGGAAGGGAGGGAGAGAGAGAGTTATCACCTTGGCTGCAATTGAGATTTGGTTCTTACTTTGTGCTGTGTAGGGCACAGATTAGCTCAGCTCACCTCTGAAGTTGTAACTTGAACTGCATTTCAGCTGCTATTCAAAGGGTTCTTTCAATGTTCGGCAGGTTTGAAATTGAAAAGAAGCTGAAGGCAGCAAAGAAGAAAGAAAAGAAAGAGAAGAAGAAGAAAATGGAGGAAGAGCGAGAGAAGAAGATGCAGCAGATTCAGGAGTCGCAGGTATCCTGGTTTAGTCTTTTTCCCTTTGAGGGTGTTGCTGCCGATCGCTGTGCAGCCCACTGCAGAGAGAGGTTGGGAGCCCACCAAGTCCTTGTGTTCACTGTGTGGCCTGGTCTCTGGCTCAGCGCTGTTCAAAGTAGTAGCTGTTGATGTTTAACCACTTTTCTTACCGCTGATAGCAGCTCCTGTTTCCACAAGCAGTGCCACACCTCATCTTCCTACATCCCGTCACTGGATTGTTTTTCTTACTCATTTGTTCTGGTACTTGATGTGTTTTAAGAATATTACTGAATATGTGGGCTGTTGTGTGGGTACAGTTATATAGATGCTCAACCCAAGTGATTTGGGATATGGTCGCCCATCCCTTGAGAAGATGGTTGTGATCCTCCACCTTGAACCGCTGCAATCCGTGAGGTGAAGGTGGTGGTGGCGTGGGTGGGGGAAGTTCCCTTATTTACAATGCACCCACCCACATATTGGCAGGCAACGAGATCGGGTAGAGGACAACAGTTGGACAATAAGAACATAAGAAATAGGAGCAGGAGTAGGCCATTTGTCCCCTCGAGCCTGCTCCGCCATTCAATAAGATCATGGCTGATCTAATCTTGGCCTCAACTCCACTTCCCCGCCCGCTCCCCCATAACCCTTGACTCCCTTATCGTTCAAAAATCTGTATCTCCACCTTAAATATATTCAATGACCCAGCCTCCACAGCTCTCTAAGGTAGAGAATTCCACAGATTCACGACCCTCTAAGAGAAGAAATTCCTCCTCCATCTCTGTTTTAAATGGGTGATCCCTTATTCTGGACCTATGCACCCTAGTTCTAGATTTCCCCACGAGGGGAAACATCCTCCCTGCATCTACCATGTCAAGCCCCTTCAGAATCTTTTATGTTTCAATAAGATCACCTCTCAGTCTTGTAAACTCCAATGAGTGTCGGCCCAACCTGCTCAACCGTTCTTCATAAGACAACCCCTTCTTCTCGGGAATCAACCTCGAGAACCTTCTCTAAACTGCCTCCCGTGCAAGTATATCCCTCCTTAAATAAGGAGACCAAAACTATAAGCAGTACTCCAGGTGTGGTCTCACCAATACCCTGCGCAGTTGTAGCGGGACATACCTACTTTTATTCTCCATCCCCCTTGCAGTAAAGGCCAACGTTCCATTTGCCTACCTAAATACTTGCTGTCCCTGCATGCTAACTTTTTATGTTTCATGTACAAGGACCCCCAGAACCCCCTCTACTGCAGGATTTTGTAATATCTACCCACTTAAATAATAATTAGCTTTTTTATTTTTCCTACCAAAGTGGATAACCGCACATTTTCCCACATTATTACTGCATCTGCCAAATTTTGTTCACTCACTTAACTTATCTATGTTCCTTTGCAGATTCTTTGCATCCTCCTCACAACTTGCTTTCCCACCTACCTTTGTATCATCAGCAAATTTGATTACATTATACTCGGTCCCTTCATCCAATTCATTAATATAGATTGTAAATAGCTGAGGCCCCAGCACTGATCCCTGTGGCATCCCACTAGTTACAGTTTGCCAACCTGAAAATGACCCATTTATTCGAATGCTTTCTGGAAATCCAAATACAGGCAACTCTCGATTATCCGGGACCCTCGGGGATCGGGCTATTCTGGGTAAACGATTTTGCCGCTAGGGCTAGTGCACGTACTTGCCGAGAATGTTTGTGTCCCAAATTTATACAGCACTTTGATGTTTTTCTGCTTCTGTGCACTCCAGGATGGGATTGTCCACCTATTCATTTTAATATAAAGTGAAGAGACCCATGTTATACTGTGTCTACTTTTTCTTAAAATGGCCAGTCTAAAGGCTTCAACCGCTGGAGGTCGAATGAGACTCGGCTTTACTTGCCCCCGAGGCGGCACCCTCAGTGATACTCCAGATTGCACAAGAGCACATTCACCAGGATCAGAAAACGGAAAGACGGCAGGGAAGGGAGGAAGAGCTGGATAAATCTTTTGCCCCTCTGCACTTGCTTCCAGCGTGGTGATCTGGACAGTGCCCTAAAAGAGCTGGGTTGGGAGCAATGCTTTCGATCTGATAACGTGAGGATGGGTCGCAGTATGAGCGGACAGGTCCAAGTTAATTTGATTGCTCTACAAGGATTCCTTTAAGGTCGAGACAGCATTAAACTTTATTATAAAATAAAGCCCTTCCTCTGTGTGTAGTGATAATGCTGTATGTCAGTGCAGGACTGTGTTTGGGGTGGGTTTAATGGTCATGTGCAGCTGTACATGGGACAGAATCACAGTTTTTAAAAGTGCTGTTGCAGCGGGTTCTCAGTTAGATCCATGTACGGATAATCGAGAGTTGCCTGTATACGACATCTACTGGTTCCCCTTTATCTACTCTGCTCGATACATCCTCAAAGAACTCCAGCAAATTTGTCAAACATGATTTCACTTTTGTAAAACCATGCTGATTCTGCTTGACTGTATTATGATTTTCTAAATGGCCTTAATAATGGACTCCAGCATTTTCCCAATGACAGATGTTAGGCTAACTGGTCTATAGTTTCCTGCTTTCTGTCTCCCTCCTTTCTTAAATAGGGGTGTTACATTTGCGGTTTTCCAATCCACTGGGATCGCCCCAGAATCAAGGGAATTTTGGTCGATTACAACCAATGCAGCCCTATCTCTGCAGCCACTTCTTTTAAGATCCTGCGTTGCAGGCCCATCAAGTCCAGGGGACTTGTCCACCTTTAGTCCCATTAGCTTGCCTAGTACTTTATCTCCAGTGATGGTGATTGTTTGAAGTTCCCCCCACCCCTCCCAATAGCTCCTTGATTATCAATTATTGGGTTCTTTTAGTGTCTTCTACCCTGAAGCCCACACAAAATATTTGTTCAAAGTCTCTGCCATTTCCCTGTTTCCCATTATTAATTCCCCAGTCTCGTCCTCTAAGGAACCAACATTTACTTTAGCCACTCTGTTCCTTTTTATATACCTGTAGAAGCTCTTACTGTTTGGTTTATATTTCTTGCTAGATTACTCTCAAACTATCTTCTCTCTCTAATTTTTTTAGTCGTCCTTTGGTGTTTTAAAAACATTTCCCAATCCTCTGGCCTTCCGCTATTCTTCGTAACGGTGTGTCCCAATTTTCTTTTCCCCCTCTACCTGTCCCCAGGTCTGCTGGGGACTTCCTGACCTGAGCCACACGGGTCAGGAGGTTCCAGGCTCGGTCCTCTTGCGATCTTAGCCAGGTGCTGAGCTGTTGGCCAATAATGTTGGCCTCAGTGTCTGGCCAAAGGAAGGTGGTAGGTTAGCTCAGTGAACCTGCTTCTGCTACTGCAAAGTGCCTTCGTGGGACGTTGCCATTACTGCCGGAGAGGAAACTGCTCTTCATTAAGATGGTGCCATTACTGTCCAGCCTCGCACATCGAGGAAGGATACTCGGGCAAGGCATTGAAGAGTGGTGGACACCTCTGGAACTGTTGCCCAATAGGAGGCAGTGCCTTCGGGGTAAAAGTGGCTATTTTAATGCAAGGATTGGAGAGTTATTTTTAAGGGACGTGTGCTGCTGAGGATTTGTAACTGGATAGCAGTCTGTAGAAGTTAGCCACAGGGATGAGTACATCTCATGGATCAGGCTGAAGTGTCTTTGTCACTCCAGGTGACGTCGCACAACAAAGAGCGGCGATCGAGAAGGGACGAGAAACAGGACAAGAAGTCTCAGGCTATGGAGGAGCTGAAAGCTGAACGAGAGAAAAAGAAGAACAAAACGGGTGAGAAACGCAGTGGTTACAAGCGACCGAGCCGATAGTCCAGGATGAGACCCAATGGGCCCCGAAGTTTTCATGAAAACTCAATTGTGGGACCTTTATATTTCTCGGACCTATTTTAGTGAACTTGCATGCGTCACTGCAAATTATAGCTCATTCAAAGGAAGCTCTCTGCCCCCCCTGGCCCGAGTCCAGCTGTTGCTGGTGGGAGGGATGAGCAGGACGGGAAGTTTTGTGAACTGAGACCCAAGCAGGTATTCTAGATGGAAAGGTCAGTGGAAGAGTAAGAAGGGGCA
This sequence comes from Pristiophorus japonicus, assembly GCF_044704955.1. NCBI lineage: Eukaryota > Metazoa > Chordata > Chondrichthyes > Pristiophoridae > Pristiophorus > Pristiophorus japonicus. The sequence goes on along the minus strand of NC_091980.1, from coordinate 155,811,191 downwards.
GCTGCTTCAGTGGAACCATTCGTGAATTTCTAGATGTGCAAAAGGACATAAACAGGCTAAGTGAGTGGGCAAAAATTTGGCAGATGGAGTATAATGTTGGAAAGTGTGAGATCATGCACTTTGGCAGAAAAAAAATCAAAGAGCAAGTTACTTTTAAATGGAAAAAGATTACAAAGTGCTGCAGTACAGCGGGACCTGGGAGTACTTGTGCATAAAACGCAAAAGGATAGTATGTAGGTACAGCTAGTGATCAGGAAGGCCAATGGAATCTTGGCCTTTATTGCAAAGGGGATGGAGTATAAAAGCAGGGAAGTCTTGCTACAAGTTGTACAGGGTATTGGTGAGGTCACACCTGGAATACTGCGTATTTTGGTTTCCATGTTTACGAAAGGATATACTTGATTTGGAGGCAGCTCAGAGAAGGTTCACTAGGTTGATTCCGGAGATGAGGGGGTTGACTAATGAGGAAAGGTTGAGTAGGTTGGGCCTCTACTCATTGGAATTCAGAAGAATGAGAGATGATCTTATTGAAACGTATAAGATTATGAGGGGGCTTGACGAGGTGGATGCAGAGAGGAAGTTTCCACTGATGGGGGAGATTAGAACTAGAGGGTATGATCTTAGAATAAGGGGCTGCCCATTTCAAACTGAGACGAGAAATTTCTTCTCTCTGAGGATTGTAAATCTGTGGAATTTACTGCCTCAGAGCTGTGGAAGCTGGGACAATGAATAAATTTAAGATCAAAATAGACAGTTTCTTAAATGCTGTGGGGAGCGGGCAGGGAAGTGGAGCTGAGTCCATGATCGGATCAGCCATGAATCGTATTGAATGGCAGAGTAGGCTCGAGGGGCCGCATGGCCTACTCCTGCTCCTATTTCTTATGTTCTTTATGTGGGCATATCTGGCGGCTTCAAGCCTGTGGCAAAGTACCCATGGGGATGGGGGGGGGGGGGGGGGGTGGGGTGGTGGGAACGTGGCATGACTAGGTGACCAGTCACCATCTTCAGGAGAGGAAACTGTTCTTCATTAAGAGTGCATGGAAGTGATGAATCTGTGAATTGACCTGTTTTGTTTGTTTCAGCTGAACTGTTGGCCAGGAAACAGCCTCTAAAAGCCAGTGATGTTTATTCCGACGATGAAGAGGAAGAGGAGGAGGAGCAGTCGAGTGTGAAGAGTGATCGGTCATCTAGGTCTTCATCATCTGATGAAGAGGAAGAGTAAGTTCTTGTGGTAGTGTGACTGCGCCCTATCTATAGTGACCGTCTTTGGGTCTTAACCTGAATTGTCTTGTGTTTTTACATTCTTTTTAACACAAGTGGTTTTTAGGGCAGCATTCACTACTACTCTGTTCCATTGGATGAAATGAACGTTGGCCCTTTGCCTGAAGTTCTGGAGTGAAAGGGCATGTAAATCTCTCATCATCCATGGAGCGCAGGTACCAGCTATGTGGTTCAGCAAGATCTAGCAATGAACAGTTGTGCACCAGATAAGTTCAGTTCTGCAGCCCTTGAGCTTGAGTGAGTGTGCGCGAGTGGGTGGTGGAGTTCGGTGAATGATGCTTCTACCTCCAGCAAAACAGAGGTGGAAATGAGGAAGTGGTTGAGGAAATCATCAGCTGCAGAGATAGTATGGTGAATGGATGGCCACAGAATGGGCAGTTGGGAGTTTGAAAGTTGCAGGGGACTTGGGGAAGAAATATTTTCCAGGTCAAATGGGGGGATTGTGGGATGTAGATGGTTGGAGATGGCCTCGGCGGTGATCGAGGCCATGGGAGATGAGGGACTGAGCATGAATATGGAGGGTGAGGTTTAAGAAGACGGGAGGGCAGTGATTTCAGAGGAGAGGGGACTAGGAGAGCTAATACGGAAATTGAAATTGTCGAGGATGGTTCGTCATTCATTGCAGAGGCTGATAGAAGAAATGAGAAAGGATATCTTGGCGTGGGATCTGGGAACAGATAAAAAGTGAGGATGTTAAAGGAGAGTTGAGAGGAGTGGAGCAGATTGAGATGCTTGAAGGAGAAGATGCCAGAGAGTAAGGGGTGAGACCAAGGTGCGACTTGGTGGTGAAGGCCACTCGCCTATCATGGTGGTTTAGGTGGGGCAGATGGTGGAACGGCTAGGCAGGTGGGGAAGCTTCAGTAAAGGCCAAGGTTAGCCAAGCTTCACCACATCAGTAAGGCTGTACATTGCAAGAGTTTTGCTCCCAAAGGAGTGGAGACTTGTTGACCAGAGTCCCCAAGACCAAGGAGGCAGTGGTGGGTGGACAATGAGGTGTTTGAGGCGAGCCCTCAGCGAGCAAGCGGGCTGGGTGGGAATGGTAGTGAGAGGACGATATAACGGCTGGCCCCTTGGGAGAATGCCAAGTGAGGCACAGAGGGGGACCTATGCTCTTAGCGAAGGGCCTGGGATGGAGACAGGAGAGTAGGAAGAAAGAGCCCTAGTGATGATTCTAGGATTTTGTGTGCAAGTTGATGGTTTTGGATTTATACAGTGTAAATGAGCAGTTAGTGTCAGGACAGGTTTGAACTCCAAAGGGATTGCAACTGAGCCCACTCCTGGCCTCACCTCGTACATTTAGTGGATTCATGGATAGTGATTGGGAGCAGGAACCCTGGCTGATCTTCCTGTGATTGGAGATGTGCTGAGATGTTTGCTGTTTTGTGCTGATAATTTCAGCGACAATGAACTAACTGTTTTTATTTGAGCAGAAAGGAAGAAGTTCCAGCCAAGTCCCTGCCGGTCACTTTGCCAGAGGAACTCAATAAAATCAGGCTTTCCCGGTATAAACTGGAGCGATGGTGTCACATGCCCTTCTTCTCCAAAACGGCGGTTGGTTGCTTTGTTCGCATTGGCATTGGAAACAGCAATGGGAAGCCGGTGTACAGGGTAAGTATGGAGGTATGGCTGCTGGTGTGTCGGGTCAGTGGCTGCTGGTAGGGTCAGTGTGGAGGTGTGACCAGATGTTTCAGATCAATGTGAAGGTGACTGCAGATGTTTAGGTCAGTGCGGAGGTGTGATCAGATGTTTATGGCCCCTCCACTACTGATGAACCATGGCTGCATTGTGTGCCATCTATAAGATGCACTACAGCAACTCGCCAAGGCTTCTTCAACAGCACTCTCCAAACCTGCAACCTCTACCTGTAATCATAGAACGGTTACAGCACAGAAGGAGGCCATTCAGCCTGTCAAACCCATGCCTGCTCTCTGCAAGAGCACTTCAGCTAGTCCCACGAACTCTCCATTTCTCCATAGCCCTGCAATCTTTTTTCCTTTACCAATTCCCTTTTGAAAGCCAAGATTGAATCTGCCTCCTCCACCCTTTCAGGCAGTACATTCCAGATCCTAACCACCCGCTGTGTAAAATAAGTTTTTCCTCGTGTCGCCTTTGGTTCTTCTGCCAATCACCTTAAATCTGTGTCCTCTGGTTCTCGACCCTTCTGCCAATGGGTACAGTTTCTCTCTGTCGACCCCTCATGATTTTGAACACCTTGATCAAATCTCCTCTCAACCTTCTCTGCTGTAAGGAGAACAACCCCAGCTTCTCCAGTCTATCCACGTAACTGAAGTCCCTTATCCCTGGAACCATTCTTGTAATTCTTTTCCGCACCCTCTCTAAGGCCTTCACATCCTTCCTAAAGTGCGGTGCCCAGAATTGGACACACTACTCCAGTTGAGGACAGACAGGCTGGTGGAATGGGCAGACACGTGGCAGATGAAATTTAATGCAGAAAAGTGCGAAGTGATACATTTTGGTAGGAAGAACGAGAAAAAGCAAAATAAACTAAAGGGTACAATTCCAGAGTGGATGCATGAACAGAGAGACCTGGGGGTATATGTGCACAAATCATTGAAGGTGGCAGGGCAGGTTGGGAAAACGGTTAAAAAAGCATACTGGACTTCATAAATAGAGGCATAGAGTACAAAAGCAATAAAGTTATGATGAACCTGTGTGGTGTGTGTGTGTGTGTGTCTCTCTCTGTCCGGGGCCCAGAAGAGCCGAAGGCCCAGGGGCAGCACTGGTCAGCCCACACTGTGATATGTGCGCGCACTGGGTCCGTGCAGCAGAGCAGGTCTCCAGTCGTCCTGTTTAATCCTTGCCACTGGACCAAGACCTAGCTCTCAAGCCCGTGCGGTGGCTGATGTGCAACGGTCACCACATGTTAAAAAAATCCACGCATCTTCCACCCTCTCGATTGGAGTTCCGGACTGGAACATCGGGTCCTTCAGCGAAACACCTGTGAACTCATGGAAGCAAGTTATCCTCGTTCGAGGGACCGCCTAATGATTGAAACTCTGTTTCAATTCTTCTCGGACAGCTTTAAAAATAATCTGTCGCAATCCAACAGCGAGTTTCCACCTCTTCCCTTGCATCTCCACCTTTGTTTTTTTTTTGTTCGTCCCTCACTTTCTTTTTCCGCAGCTGAAAAGTCCATCCAAGACTTCAACATTATTTCCCATCGGGGGAGGCTGTTGTAGCAATTCCTGCACACCGTTCACCCTGTTCCAACCCCTTGCTCTCTGTCGCAGCCTTTTGGTGGGTCTCCATTTCATTAATATTATGGACAAGGCTTGTCTGAACTTCCTTCTAGACTCTAAATATCTCCTACTTCCTGCCAGCATCCACACTCTGTTGTAATCAAGATTCATTGCATCACTTTTCAGCTCATCTCTTCTCCTGTTGTCAGCCTTGGTGCCCGGCCCTGTATAGGCCTTGGTCCTTCATTTAGGTGTCTCAATGCCACAGATGTACTATCCAACGTGTGGCTGGTGGTTCTAAATATTTCTCTCTGCTTCCAGGTCGCAGAGATCACTGGTGTTGTGGAAACTGGAAAGGTCTATCAACTGGGCAGTTCACGGACAAACAAAGGGCTGCAGTTAAAGTAGGTACCAGAGAACGAAAAGAGTCAAAGCCAGGGTTCCCAGAGCATTTAAGTGATGGTTGGCCACTTGTTTTGTGCAGTCTCTGTATTCAATCCCTACATCACTGGTGTTACAAGATCTTATGAAATGTTGTTTGGTCTGGACCAATTAGATCATGTGATTGTGATGGAATTCTCTGATTTCAAAATCAGTGTTTTGCCTCGATTTTAAAGTTCTTATCTCTATCAAATTCCTCCATGGCCTCATCCCTCCCTATCTCTGTAATCTCCACTAGCCCTACAACCTCACGCCCCCCCCCCCCGGCCCCAGAGATATTTGCGCTCCTCCAATTCTGTCTTCTTGAGCATCCCCAATTTTAAGTACTCTACAATTGGTGGGTGTGCCTTCAGCTGCATAGGCCTTAAGGGCCCAGAGAAGCGAAGGTCCAAGGGCAGCACAGGCCAGCCCACACTGCGAAATGTGTGTGCACTGGATCCGTGCAGCAGAGCTGGTCTCCAGTCGTCTTGGTCAATCCTTGCCACTGGATAAAGACCCAGCTCTGTCAAGTCCGTGTGGTGGCTGGTGTGCAACGGCCATCCACACGTTTTTAAAAAAAAAAAAAAAATCCACGCACAGACATCTTCCACCCTTGAGGATGTAGTTCGGGATCTGGAATATTCGGTCCTTCATTGAAACACCTGTGAACTCATTCCTTTTTGGCGTGGAAAGCAAGTCATCCTCGCTTCAAGGGACTGCCTATGATGATGAAACCTCTCTACCTCTCCTTCCTCCTTTAAGACGTTCCTTAAAACCTACCTCTTTAACCAAGCTTTTGGTAATCTGCCCTCATATTTCCATATGTGGCGAGATAATGAGCGAAGTATAGAAACAAAGGATGGGTCCAGAGGCAGTGTAAATAGCAACAGCAGAACCAGCACCTACATAGGTAAAATTCACCATGGTTCTGTTCTGCAGTATTTTGCTTTTGTGAACTGAGCTGCTCATCTGAGCTTCTCGCACCCAACCCATCTTATATTTTTTTCCTTCTTTTTCTCTGTTCTTCTTTCTCTTTGTCACTAATGGCAGCTGGTCATTCATCATCATCAGCTCCACTGGGCAGGCCACATTGTCCGTGTGCCCGGCACGAGATTCCCAAAGCAAGCGCTCTACTCGGAACTCCTACACGGCAAGCGTTCTCGAGGTGGGCAGAGGAAACGTTTCAAGGACACCCTCAAAGCTGCCTTGATAAATAAGAACATAAGAAATAGGAGCAGGAGTAGGCCATACGGCCCCTCGAGCCTGCTCTGCCATTTAATAAGATCATGCTGATCTGATCATGGACTCGGGTCCACTTCCCTGCTAGTTCCCCATAACCCCTTATCGTTTAAGAAACTTTCTATTTCTGTCTTAAATTTATTCAATGTCCCAGCTTCCACAGCTTTCTGAGGCAGCGAATTCCATAGATTTACAACCCTCAGAAGAAATTTCTCCTCATCTCAGTTTTAAATGGGTGGCCCCTTATTCTAAGATTCTCCCCCATCAGTGGAAACATCCTCTCTGCATCCACCTTGTCGAGCCCCCTCATAATCTTATACATTTCGATAAGATCACCTCTCATTCTTCTGAATTCCAATGAGTAGAGGCCCAACCTACTCAATCTTTCCTCATAAGTCAACCCCCTCATCTCTGGAATCAACCTCGTGAACCTTCTCTGAACTGACCCCAAAGCAAGTATATCCTTTCGTAAATATGGAAACCAAAACTGCACGCAGTATTCCAGGTGTGACCTCCTTAACACCTTGTATAACTGTCCCTGCTTTTATATTCCATCCCCTTTGCAATAAAGGCCAAGATTCCATTGACTTTAAAGTGCAACATCCCCACCGACACCTGGGAATCCCTGGCGAAAGACCGCCTTCAGTGGAGGAAGAGCATCCAGGAGGGCACTGAGCACCTCGAGTCTCGTCGCCGAGAGCATGCAGCAAACAAGCGCAGGCAGCGGAAGGAGCGTGCGGCAAACCAGGCTCTCCCCACCCACCCTTTCCTTCCTGTCCCACTTGTGACAGAGACTGTAATTCCTGTATTGGACTGTACAGTCACCTGAGAACTCACTTTGAGTGGAAGCAAGTCTTACTCCATTTTGAGAGACTGCCTATGATGATGAATGGCAGCGAGTCATCATTACTCCGCCATTCACACCCTATCCAGATTAATCTTTTTCTAACTTCTGTCATTACCATTTCAATTCGGCCCATCATCCCTTTTGTCTCTCATCTCTCCTGCCTTCCACCCTATCACAGACCTTCCCTTTTGTTTGTTCTTCCCCTCCCCCATTCAGTGTTTAAGAATCTGCTCTTTTCAAACATTTGTCCCGAAACGTTAACTCTGTTTCTTTCTCCACAGATGCTGCCTGACCTGCTGAGATTTCCAGCATTCTGTTTTTATTTCAGATTCCAGCATCTGCGGTATTTTGCTTTTGTATTAGCTTCTCCTCTGTTGTTCTAAGCCCATCCCTTTGTTTACAGTCGGTTGAACACATTTTATTCTATCAGCTTCTTTCCTTCGCCCTTGCTCCCCTGAAGGCAGTAGCTGCTGAGTATGGTTTGATGTTAGAATGAACCCTCTGATACTGTACTCTCATAACCACTCTTCACAAGTCAGCCAAAATGGTGACCACCGGAGTTGCTTGACTGCATGGGATGTTGCAGCTGAACTGGACCCTATCATTACCAGAAGCAGGCGCACAGGCTCTTTCCAGCTGGGATTAAGGGGTGATCTTAGAGGTGTGTGAAATGATTAAAGGGCTTGATAGGGTAGATAGAGAGAAACTTATTTCCCCTGGAGTCTAGAGCAAGGGGACATGATAAAGTTAGAGCTAGGCTGTTCAGGGGTGACGTCAAGAAGCATTTCTTCACACAGGCTAGTGAAAATCTGGAACTCTCTTCTCCCAAAAATGCTGTTGAGTCTGGGAGCAATTGAAAATTTCAAAACTGGGATTGATAGATTTTTGTTAGGCATAGTATTAAGGCGGGTAATGGAGATGAGGTACAGATCGGCCATAATTTAATTGAATGGCCTCCTCTTGTTCCGCTGGAATTACTGGAAATTGGTCAGACTCCCTATCTGATTCATTTCCTTTAACCTGGTGATAATGAGATCAGTCGTAATGCCACAACACTACTCTGCCTAAAGTCAGCTGACTGACCAGGGGCTGTCTCCAAGACCACCTGGTCAGTATAGTTCAGAACCACTCCAGTGGTGCCTGTACACTCAGTAGGTTATCGGGATGTTGGTGGAGTGATTATGAAGCACCAGCCGAATTACTTGAGTTGGTTTTAGTGCTTTAGAGGAACTTGTACTACTGCAGCATCCTGTTCACTGACTGCGCCATTTGCTACCCTGTGGTAGTGAGTTCCACATTCTTGCCATTCTCTGGGTAAAGAAGTTTCTTCTCAATTTAATGGCCTCTAGTTTTGGCCCCACCTATCCCCACAAGTAGAAACATATTTTCTACATATTAAATACAGTTTATTAAATCACAGTGAAGGAACAAACTCTTTCCCCCCCCCCCCCCCTTCCCCAAACGTTTTGTCCTCTCCAACAGGTGTAGACTTTTCCTGGGCTACAGTTCCATGGTTAACAGTAGCCGTCCAGTACTTTGTTCATTGGGTGTCGGTAGCGGATGGGAGTCACTCTTGGTTCTGTTCTCGCATGACCCCTACATAACAAGCACACTGGATAGCGATCAGGAAGCAAGGCCCCGGCTGAGTTCTCTTCACCCCCCCCCCCCCCCCCCCCCCACCTCCACTTCCTGGTCCAGTGCAATGAGGCCAATGTAACTTCCCTGTTGCCTGAGATCAAAGAACTGAACTTGGGGAGCTTACTCATTGTTACGCTGTGAGATGTGACGAGTTCCAGTCTTTCCCAGATTAACTGCAAGCAGTAGTGAAGGTACAAGTTTTATTTTCCATCTCGTTTTCCTTTCTCCGATAACGGAAGTGTGAGTTTTTTTTTCCTTTTTGCAGACACGGCTCAGATGAACGAGTGTTTCGACTAGAGTTTGTATCAAACCAGGAGTTCACAGAAACCGAGTTCATGAAATGGCGGGAGACGGTGAGTTGTGTGGCAGGGCAGGGTTTGAAGATTTTGGTTTTATGCTGGCAGTGTGGCAATTGATGAGCTGCAAAGGCCGGTGCCTTAACCCGACCACATACTCTGCTACCTGCAGAATTCCAATGGCTCAAACAGAATTGGGGTCCATGTTCCAAAGGCTGTGGGAAGCTCTCGGGGTAACTGCTGCGAATAGGCTTTGTAGAGACATAGAAAATAGGAGCAGTAGTAGGCCATTCGGCCCTTCGAGTCTGCACCACCATTCAATATGATCATGGCTGATCCTCTATCTCAACACCATATTCCCGCTTTTTCTCTATACCCCTTGATGCCTTTTGTTTCTAGACATCTATCTATCTCCCTCTTAAATATATTCAGTGACTTGGCCTCCACAGCGTTCTGTGGTCGAGTGTTCCACAGGTTCACCACCCTCTGAGTGAAAACATTCCTCCTCATCTCGGCCCTAAATTTCCCGGATACGTATCCTGAGGCTTGTGACCCCTTGTTCTAGACTTCCCAGCCAGGGGAAACATCCTCCCCGCATCCAGTCTGTCCAACCCAGTCAGAATTTTATACATTTCAAAGAGCCCCCCTCATTCTTCTAAACTCTAGTGAATATGGACCTAGTCGACCCAATCTCTCCTCATAGGACAGTCCTGCCATCCCAGGAATCAGTCTGGTGAACTTTCGCTGCACTCCCTGCTCATGGCTAAAGCAGTGGTGGGGGGGGGGTCTGTCCCAGGGCCTCGGGTGGGCTTCAAGTCCAGAGTCTCGGAGAGATAGCTTAACCTATGCTTCCCCTTGTTTCAGATAATGATGGGAGGCATGGAGTTACCAACCATGGATGAGGTTAACAAGAAGGAGCAGCAGATTAAACAGGCACTGGAGTATAAATTCAACGACCGTGACATCGAAGAGGTATGCAACTCAGCAAGAGCCAAACAGTCGAGCAAAATTGCTGAATGTCCTTTTCCATCCCTATTGTCAGTTGGTTTGTTTTGTGGTTAAACATATTCCACTCAGATGAACATACAAACTTTATCCTTTATCCCTGTCAGAGAGAGAGAATCATTTAATGATCCCTGGGTCACATAGCAGAGTAAGGACCCAGCACCAGTGTGCACTGCCAGCCTCATCTGACCCTGGTCCATATTTTACACCAATCATTCTGCGGCCTCAGATTGTGAATTTAATGCCGAAGTAGGGGTGTTTTCATGCTGTGGTCCCCATGTCCACGAGTGGTTCCTTTTATGTTGGTCCCATACAGACAGAGGAAAGTGACTGTCGTCTTGTCAGTCTGGGCTCGATTTAACTCTGATTCTGAAGGTTTAATGCATAGCCCTGTCTCCTCCTGGGTGGGGGGGGAAATACAGTTTCACAATTCCTGAAATGATCCATTTTTTTTGCAGGCTGCCCAGAAGGATACGTGCACTATTCATGTATAAAATGGCTACTGCAATATTAAATAAAATACTTGAATACATTTTAAAACATGCGGACAACACATGACAGTCAGATTGAAGTGTGTTATTGGCACAAGCACTTCAAGTTATGGTAACTACCTAGCTTAAGCCGGAGATTGAACCTCGGACTTACCTGGTGTCTGTGCCTCAGTACCATGATCATCATAGGCAGTCCCTCGGAATCGAGGAAGACTTGCTTCCACTCTTAGCATGAGTTCTTAGGTGGCTGTACAGTCCAATGCGAGAACCACAGTCCCTGTCACAGGTGGGACAGACAGTTGTTGAAGGAAAGAGTGGGTGGGACTGGTTTGCCGCACACTCTTTCCGCTGCCTGCGCTTGGTTTCTGCATGCTCTTGGCGATGAGACGCGAGGTGCTCAGCGCCCTCCTGGATGCACTTTCTTCACTTAGGGCGGTCTTTGGCCAGAGACTCCCAGGTGTCAGTGGGGATGTTGCACTTTATCAGGAAGGCTTTGAGGGTGTCCCCGTAACGTTTCCTCTGCCCACCTTTGGCTCCTTTGCCGTGAAGGAGTTCCGAGTAGAGCGCTTGCTTTGGGAGTCTCGTGTCTGGCATGCGGACTATGTGTCCTGCCCAGCGGAGCTGATCAAGTGTGGTCAGTGCTTCAATGCTGGGGATGTTAGCCTGATCGAGGGCGCTAATGTTGATGCGTCTGTCCTCCCAGGGGATTTGTAGGATCTTGCGGAGACATCGTTGGTGGTATTTCTCCAGCGACTTGAGATGCCGAATGTACTAACAGAAGGGGCGAAGGAAACCCAGATGAGCATTGTGAGGAATGGGATATTAATGGGAGACCATCTCGACAGTGGAGATTCTGGCAGTATTATACAAAAATCACCTCTTGCAGCTACAGTGCTGTCTAAATATGCAGAAGCATGAAACCCACCCCTAAAAACTGAGAGCAGATCAACGCCCAATGGAGCTGCCAATGCTGTGGGTAACTGTCATGCTCTTGCCCTTGTTTAGCACTGCTGTCCTGTTCTTGCAGATTGTGAAGGAGAAGGACCGATTCAGGAAAGCGCCTTCCAATTACGCCATGAAAAAGACTCAGCTCATGAAAGAAAAGGTGAGTGGCATTATATGTATATATGGTTGTGTGTATATTACTTTCTGCACATGGTGCGCCACTTCTTCTTGGTCTCAAAAACCTTTGTGGGGTTTGGATAGCTGGAAAACTTGGCAGGGATTGGGAGTTAAGGGTCAGAAAAGGTCAGCAGGGATTCCAATCCCAAATGTTGTCTTCAGGTGAACTGGGATTAGAGACCGGGGGCTAATTAGATCACCATTAATTTTAAAATTGTACACTCTGTCCTTTGTTTTTATATATTTCCATTATAAATTCCTGCATTACTTTTATATATTTTCATTATATATGCCTATGGCCCCAATGTATTAAATTTAAAAGCCTCATCTTTGAATCCGTACACAGCCTCACCCCTTCCCTTCTCTAGCCTTGCACCTCTTCTCGCAAACCTTGGTCTCCCGACGCAGCCCGTCCATGCACTGCCCTCGGTCCCATTCTTTAGAACTCTTTACCTAAATCTCTCTACCTTGCAACTTCTCTCTCGTCCGATCAAACTCTTTTCAAAGTTCATCTTTTCAACCTGATGTTTGAGCATCCCACCCTCCAGCTTGGCATTCCCGCTCTTCACCTATTTGTGCAGAACCTCAGGACATTGAAGGCTCTGTGTATTTTGTGAATACCTAACTGCTGCCCCCCTGGGTTAGCCACCCTTTGTTAACCAGCACCTGGCCTTGTTGAAAAGGAGGGGAACGTGGCTAAAGAAAGATGTCCAAAGGAAAAGAGCAGAGATCGAGTCGGAGATAATCTTGGCTCTGTTGTGTCGTGTTGGCATCTTCAAAATCTTCTTCTGACTTCCCAGAAAACGGGTTTTCTGTGAGTTGAATGTAACGCAATTGTTGGTATGTTCACTAGCAGTCTCAGCTGTCCGGGAACCAGGCCGAGGGTCAGAAGATGGGCCAGTCTGGGAACCAGGCCTAGGGGAAGGAGATGGAGGCTATCTGGGAACCAGGCCTCTGGGCAGGAGATGGGCTGTAACAAAATATTTTGGTGTCTGACTGCTTGCCTTGGAAAAACCTGTCAAAGACACTGCGTTCCTTAATACTGGTTCAGCATGAAGGCCTGTTTTAGGCCTTCCAGTTTGTTGAAGGAAAGTCTTGTAGTTTGAGATGAGCTTCTCAATAATCTTTTTCTGCAGAGCATGTCAATAGAACCCAAGTCAGACTCGGTCAAGGTCAGATCATGGGTGCTGTAAGAAGTTCCCACTGGTTAAGATCTACGCACGGCAGAGAAGGTGTTGGGGTCTATCTGAGCCCGTTCAATCCCAGGAAGGACTGTTGAATTGTAAAGAATGATCAATTCTGAGAATCCATTTGAAAAGTAATAAATAAATAGAAAGCCCTTTGGAGCCCAGTGAGGGAGGAGGAGCTAAAATCAGCTGCTCCTGAAGTGGCCATGGCCACTGGGGAGGTCAGAATTCATTGCCATCTCTTCTGTTGCCCCGCTCACACTGTGGGACATAGTGGCTAGTTTCCCCAGTGCCACCCTCCCAATATCTTTGTTGTTTGGATCGACCTGAGCGTTTTCTCCTGCCAATTCAAATGACAGCTTATCATGGTGAGAGTCTATCTTTTATTTTGAGTGTTACAGTATTGTCCAGTACCCGTTATCTCCACTCCACTAATAAGTCATTCTTTCCATTTCTCTTAAGGCAATGGCAGAAGAAGCGGGTGAGCCAGATAAAGCCCGACAAATCCAAGACCAGCTGAATGAACTGGAAGAACGGGCAGAGGCCCTCGATAGACTTCGCACCAAAAACATCTCTGCCATCAGGTAAGGAAAGGACTGGCATTTAGATAGCACCTTTCACAACCTCTGGTTATCCCAAAGTATACTGTTGTAATGTAGGAAAAATGGCAGCCAATTTGTGCACAGCAGTCTCCCACATACAGCAATGAAATAAATGATCAGATAATCTGTTTGTGATGTTGGCCAGGACACTGGGGAGAATACCACTGATTTTCAAATAGTACCATGGAATCTTTTACATCACCCAAGAGGGCAGACATAGCCTTGGTGTAACGTCTCATCGGAAAGATGGCACCTCTGGAAACTCCTTCAGTACTACACTCGAGTCAGCCTAGTTTATACTCAAGTCGCTGGAAAGAAAGACTTGCATTTATATAGCGCCTTTCACGGCCACCGGACATCTCAAAACACTTTACAGCCAATGAAGTACTTTTGGAGTGTCGTCATTATCATCATAGGCAGCCCCTTGAAGCGAGGGTGACTTGCTTCCGCGCCAAAAAGCGATGAGTTCACAGGTGTTTCAATAAAGGACCTAATATTCCAGACCCTGAACTACATCCTGAAGTGTGGAAGATGCCTTTGTGTGGATTTTTTTAATGTGTGGTGGCCGTTGCACACCAGCCACCACACGGGCTTGACAGAGCTAGGTCTTGGTCCAGTGACAAGGGTTAACCAAGACTAACTGGAGACCAGGCTCTGCTGCACGGACCGAGTGCACACACACATTGCAGTGTGGGCTGGCCTGTGCTGCCCTCGGCCCTCGCCTCTTCTGGGGCCCCATGTGGAGTGTAGTGTAGTCACTGTTGTAATGTGGGGTGCACGGCAAGCTCCCACAAACAACAATGTGATAATGACCAGATAATCTGTTTTTGTTATGTGATTGAGGGATGGAGTGGGACTAGAACCTGTAAAACTATGTTTAAAAAAAAAAAAATGCTCATCTCCCCCCTGGTTCTTTTGCATCTCCCAGCTCCTCCGCCTATAATGCAGAGAAGCTTCTGTGCTCCAACCAGATCTGCTTCCGAAATTGGTGCTAGTTTTGTTCCAGTATTATATAAAAATGAGATAATGTATGGCTTTAAAGTGGGGATGGAATTCCATCTGTATGCCCTGGTCCAATTATCTCCAGCCTTCGAACCCTCCCCCTTTTCACCTAAAGGCTATGCCTGGCCTTGAGTCTGTGTGTGCAACGCCATGGGGGTTGGTGGGGAGGAATGTTGTGTCTGGGCACCGAATCTCTGGAAGGATATATTGGTCTTGGAGGGGGTGCAGTGCAGATGCACCAGAATGATACCCGGGCTAAATTGGTTCACTTTTGAGGACAGTTTGCATAGACTCGGCTTGTATTGCTTTGAGTATAGACGATTAAGATGTAATCTAATTCATAGAATCATAGAATGATCCAGTACAGAAGGAGGCCATTCGGCCTTTCGTGCCTGTGCCGCCTTTTTGAAAGAGCGATCCAATTAGTCCCACTCCCCTGCTCTTTCCAAATAGCCCTGCAAATCGTCCCCATTCAAGTATTTATACAATCTCCTTTTGAAAGTTATTAATAAATCTGCTTACACCACCCTTTCAGGCAATGCATTCCAGATCATTGTGACTCGCTGTGTAAAAACAATCTTTTCATGTCACCTCTGGTTCTTTTGTCAATTACCTCAAAGTTGTGTCCTCTGGTTAATGACCTTTCCTGCCAGTGTCTCTTTATTTACTCTTGTCAAAACCATGATTTTGAACACTTACCAAATCTCCCCTTAACCTTCTCTGCTCTAAAGAGAACAACCCATGTTCCTCTCGTCTCTCCATGTAACTGAAGTCCCACATCCCTAATTGAGGTCATTAATGGAGTTGATGGGGTAGATGGAGAGAAGTTATTTCGGGGGGAGGGGGCTAACCCTAAAATTAGAGCCTGTAGAGCCAGACCGTTCAGGGGTGATGTCAGGAAGCACTTCTTCTCACACACACAGTAGTGGAAATCTGGAACTCTCTCCCAAAAAGCAGTTGAGCTAGGGGTCAATTGAAAATTTCAAAACTGAGATTGATAAATTTTTGTTGAGTACTTGTATTAAGGGTTATGGAGTTAAGATACAGATCAGCCATTATCTAATTGAATGGCAGACAAACTCGAGGAGCTGAAAGACCTACTCCTGTTCCTATATTCCTATGTGTGGAGACATTGTATATTCCCATTGCAGTTGGGCTAAATGTGGCCCAGGTCCTGAGAAATCAGCCTGAAAATCCTGAGACTTTTTTCCAAAAATGGTAGTTCTTCTAGTTGGTTGAACTGAATGGGGGAAACCTTTTCAGGATGCCCCTCATTATCGGCAAAATTACATTGAATTCTTCAATCAAAATCTGCCCTTACTGGGTACAGTCTAGACTCTGGTCTGACCACACCTGGGGTACTGGGTACAGTCTAGGCTCTGGTCTGACCACACCTGGGGTACTGGGTACAGTCTAGGCTCTGGTCTGACCACACCTGGGGTACTGGGTACAGTCTAGGCTCTGGTCTGACCACACCTGGGGTACTGGGTACAGTCTAGGCTCTGGTCTGACCACACCTGGGGTACTGGGTACAGTCTAGGCTCTGGTCTGACCACACCTGGTGTACTGGGTACAGTCTAGGCTCTGGTCCGACCACACCTGGGGTACTGGGTACAGTCTAGGCTCTGGTCCGACCACACCTGGGGGACTGGGTACAGTCTAGGCTCTGGTCCGACTACACCTCGGGTACTGGGTACAGTCTAGGCTCTGGTCTGACCACACCTGGGGTACTGGGTACAGTCTAGGCTCTGGACCGACCACACCTGGGGTACTGGGTACAGTCTAGGTTCTGGTCCGACTACACCTCAGGTACTGGGTACAGTCTAGGCTCTGGTCTGACCACACCTGGGGTACTGGGTACAGTCTAGGCTCTGGACCGACCACACCTGGGGTACTGGGTACAATCGAGGCTCTGGTCCGACCACACCTGGGGTACTGGGTACAATATAGGCTCTGGTCCGACCACACCTGGGGTACTTGATGCAATTCTGGGGTTGGTTGGATTGGGGAGTCTGTGATAGAATAATCCAGTGGCTGGAGAAGCTAAATGGCTCATTGTCACTCTGGGGATTTTTCTGTTAATTCCTCTGACAGGATGGGGCACCCACCCACAGGGGCTTGACCCTGGCTCTGACCCAGAATGAAGAATAGTAAAGTTGGCGCTGGAGCATTTCCAGACCATGGTATAGGGACTGTACAGTTTGGTATGTGTACAGTTTGACCACACTATGACCTTTTTTCCAAGACGCAGTTCAATCAGCACACTGAGCACATTTTAGAATCGACATTTGTTTTGGGTAATCATCCTCGCAGCTCATGTGTAAGTTCTCTCGTATCGCTCTGTAATCTGCGTTGTATGAGCTAATAAAGACCCAATTTTACAAGTCTTCATCTTTGTATTTCCTCATACCACATGATTAGTAACTGTGAGGTGATGCATTGGGTTGGACAAAAAGCAGTAATTATACTGTGAATGATAGGCTCGGTGGTGTGGAAGAGCAGAGGAACTTTGGGAGTACAGGTTTACAGGACATTATAAGCACCGCCTTGGGTTGATTTAAAAAAAAAACTGAATAGAATATTCAGTGTCGTACAGTGCGGAACGAGGCCATTCAGGTTATTGTGCCTGTGCCGGCAATATTTTGCTTCAGTGTGCGGGACGGAACATAAAAGCTAGGAAATCGTGATCAGCCAATATAAAACTTTATGACCTCAGTTAGAGTGCAGTATTGGGCTCCATATTATCGGAAAGATACTGAGGCTTTAGAGAGGGCTCAGCACAGGCTGCTGCCTTCCCATGATTGGCTGATGCCTGAGCCCTCGGCCAAGTGGTGATGTGCCCAAGGCTCCACAGGTTCGGAGTCACTGAGCCCAGATGTGAGTGGGGATAAGCTTGCACCTTCATCGCAAAACCATCCTTCATTCCAACCGGAATTTGAAACTGGTCGTGGAGATGACTGTGCATCTCACAGAACAGCCAAGTGTGGGTTTGTTTTACAAGTGTCGCTATTAAAACCCCGTTGTTCCTTTCTCCCAGCTACATAAATCAGAGGAACAGAGAGTGGAACATTGTCGAGTCAGAGAAGGCTTTGCTGGTAAGTGCTGTTGTTGGGTAACTACTTGCTGCTGATTTGAAAGCATTTAGTTGAGATGCATTGAAGACCAGAAGATTTCTAGTGCGATCCCCACTGTCCTGGGATTGCTAATTTCACACGGGCCCCTGCTGCTGGGTTAGGAGAAAAAAAATCAGCTAGGGTTCCTCCTGATCACCTTTCTAGGGCTCAATTTTCACCAGTCGTTTGCAGTGTTTTTTTTGGAACAGGCTGCTCTTTTTGGCCTTAGTTGAAAAACCCCAGTTTCCCCAATCAATTTGCACCAGTGTAACTCAGTTAGGATTTTTTTAAGTCAGTTTTTTTTCATCCAAAGGGGGCGTAACCAGCCAACTGCATCACTTCTGGCCATTTAGGGAAGTTTGGCTGAGAGTTACTCCAGTTCTGATTAGGCCGGCATATGTGGCCTCTCCAGAAAAACCTTCCCTGGAGTTAAGGAAATCGGCGTAGCAGATGGCCGGACACACTGAAAGAATTGGAAAAACACATAGCAGCAACTTCCCTCCAACCCCGCCCGAAGGCTGTCCGGTCCTATTCTCGGTCCCCGGTTCTCTCACAGGAAGGCTGTCTGGTCCCATTCTCAGTCCCCAGTTATCGCACACAGTCTGGTCCCATTAACGAGAGAGAGAGGAAAATTGAGCCAATGGGGATGTGTTGTGATGTCCTTTGCAGTCTAATAGCCTGTCAACACTCGTTATCTAGACTCTCCCATGAAGGCTGGCCACTTGGTTGAGGTACCGAAGGGCCGTGAGTCCCTCTGGTACCTGTGCTCAGCAACAGTTATCACTTTCAGTAGAGATGGGGTGAAAGTTGGGGGGGGGGTGGGGCAGGGCAGGGGGCTTAATTATATTTTTCATAGAAATTGTAATCTCGTTGTGACACATCGGCTTGAGACAATGGGGGTTCAGTAAGACATTGCAGTAAACATTCACCCATAATAAGTTGGAATAGCTTCATTCATGTGAGCCGAGCAGGCGAAAGTGGACAACGACCCGTACCTCCCTCGGAGGGCAGTATTTTAATTGGATTTGTGACTGGCCAGTACTTTGGCATGGAGAGCTAAGAGGATGGTCAGCTGCCAAACCTTTGGTTTCCTGTCCAGCTAGAAATCTGGAACGGAAGCCAGACACACAGCAGGAGCTCCCTGCTTAGATTTCATGCTGATCAGTTTGAGAAACTATTAGTCAAAAAAGTGTATTTGGCCAACTAGCAGGGATATTGTGATCTTTATTTGATACATTACGCGCAGTGTTACTAAATATGCTAAAACACATGTTACTCTAGATGTTTTAATATATTATGTTAGCTTAACCATTGGCCTCATCCCACTAGTGTTAATCAGTCCGCCCTCCAGCGGGTACCAGAAATATATGTGGGGTCGAGGCAATCAGTGTCCAGTTTGTGTATTGAGGGAGTTTCATTGTTACAGACACGTTGGCGTCTGACCAGTGGTTGTGTGGCAGTGCGGGTAAAGTCCTGATAGTGAACGCAAGGTCCACTTACGGGCGAGGTTGGTGACGCTAAGCCCGAGAGAATATCTCACACAGACCCGAAGTTTATAACACTGACCTCCCAGCTAACACCTAGTTGACCTGATGGAAGACTTGGGCCTGGGATTTTCTGCTTTGTGTGAAACTTGGGTACTTGCAACCTTTACCACACAAGCTTTGCAAGTGATTGAGGGCTGATTGCCCTTTGGATAACTTATTCTTCTTGTTTGCTGGATCTCCAAGATGAGAGGAGCACATTGAGAATGTTTGTCCAGGCAAGCAGTTAATAAAGAAAGCTCCAACACCAGAGAGGAGATGAGATGTTATTTTATGCAGTGAGTTGGTGAGCTGGAATGCACTGTCTGAAAGGGTGGTGGAAGCAGATTCAATCTTCACTTTCAAAAAGGAATGGGATAAATATTTGAAAATGAAGAATTTTGGGGAAATTCTTCATCTTCAATATGGGGAAAGAGTAGGGTAGTGGGACTAACTGGACAGCTCTTTGGAAAGAGGCAGCCCTGGCATTGATAGGCCAAATGGCGGCCTCCTGTGTTCTGATTCTATAACCACTTGCATTCATATAGTGTCTCTAACATGGGGAAAAAATTTGCTGAGGCACAAGGAAAAAATGGACATTGGGCCAAAGGAGACGATACTGAGGGTGACTAAAATTTGTTCAGAAAGGTGGATTTTAAGGAAAGTCTTGAAGGAGGAGAGGGAGACTAAAATTTGTTCAGAAAGGTGGATTTTAAGGAAAGTCTTGAAGGAGGAGAGGGAGATGGAAAGGTTTAGAGAGTAAATTCCAGTGCTTGGAGCCTAGGCGGCTGAAGGCACAGATGCCAATGGTGGAGCAAAGGGTGTGGGCGGGTGCACAAGATGCTAGAGGCTAGTTGGTGGATCAGAGTTTGGGGAGAGGGGGAAGGGGTTGTTAAGGTTGGAGGAGGTTAGCGAGATAGGGAGTGGTGAGACCATGGTGGGATTTTAACAGGAGAATGGGAGTTTTATGGATTTTTATACGAGGATGGGAGTTTTAAATCTGTTGGGGGACCAAGAGCCAATGTAAATTAGCGAGGACAGGGTTGATGGTGCTGCATAGGATGTGAGCAGTAGAAAACTGGCGAAATAGTACTCGGAAGGCCTGAGGCTGTATTGCTGCCACGTCTATTGGAGTACTTTGCCTCAATGACTGAGGTTCCATTGAACATTTTTCCCAACATCATGGTGTTGCACAGAAGTTTTTGTCTCTCACTTTACAATGGCTCGAAATTTGGCGCAGTGGAATCTAATGGATGATGGGGGGTGTGGTGGGTGGAATTGCTTCTGACATGACGAGATAACTGTTTAATGGAGGGTATCTCCCTTTCTCTGCAGGCTGAGGTCCAGAACGAGAGAACAAAGCAGATGGACCCTTTCACTAGGCGCCAATGTCAACCCACCATCGTCTCCAATGTAAGGCCTCTTTACGATGCTGTCAACAGTCATAATTTACAATGCTGTCTCTCTGCGGTTTTACAGTGCTGTCAGTGAGAATTTACAATGGTATGAGGCACGAATTGGTTAGATTAGACTGGCAAATGATACTTAAAGGGTTGATGGTGGATAGGCAATGGCTAACCTTTAAAGATCATATGGACGAACTTCAACAATTGTACATCCCTGTCTGGAGTAAAAATAAAACTGGGAAGGTGGCTCAACCGTGGCTAACAAGGGAAATTAAGGATAGTGTTAAATCCAAGGAAGAGGCATACAAATTAGCTAGAAAAAGCAGCAAACCGGAGGGCTGGGAGAAATTTAGAATTCAGCAGAGGAGGACAAAGGGTTTAATTAAGAGGGGGGAAAAATAGAGTACGAGAGGAAGCTTGCCTGAAACATAAAGACTGACTGCAAAAGCTTCTATAGATATGTGAAGAGAAAAAGATTAGTAGAGAAAAAGATTAGTGAAGACAAACATAGGTCCCTTGCAGTCGGATTCGGGTGAATTTATAATGGGGAACAAAGAAATGGCAGACCAATTGAACAAGTACTTCGGTTCTGTCTTCACAAAGGAAGACACAAATAACCTTCCGGATGTACTAGGGGACCGAGGGTCTAGTGAGAAGGAGGAACTGAAGGATATCCTTATTAGGTGGGACATTGTGTTCGGGAAATTGACAGGATTGAAGGTCGATAAATCCCCAGGACCTGATACATCCCAGAGTATTTAAGGAAGTGGCCCGAGAAATAGTGGATGCATTGGTAATTTTCCAACAGTCTATGGACTGGAGGGTTGCGAATATAACACCACTTTTTTAAAAAAGGAGGGAGAGAAAAAACGGGTAATTATAGACCGGTTAGCCTGACATCAGTTGTGGGGAAAATGTTGGAATCAATCATTAAGGATGAAATAGCGGCGCATTTGGAAAGCAGCGACAGAATTGGTCTAAGTCAGCATGGATTTATGAAAGGGAAATCATGCTTGACAAATCTTCTGGAATTTTTTGAGGATGTAACTAGTAGAGTGGTGTATTTGGACTTTCAAAAGGCTTTTGACAAAGTCCCACACACGAGATTGGTGTGCAAAATTAAACCACATGGTATTGGGGGTAATGTACTGACTTGGATAGAGAACTGGTTGGCAGACAGGAAGCAGAGAGTCGGGATAAATGGGTCCTTTTCAGAATGGCAGGCAGTGACTAGTAGAGTGCCGCAGGGCTCAGTGCTGGGACCCCAGCTCTTTACAATATATATTAATGATTTTAGATGATGGAATTGAGTGTAATATCTCCAAGTTTGCAGATGACACTAAACTGGGTGGCGGTGTGAGCTGTGAGGAGGATGCTAAGAGGCTACAGGGTGACTTGGACAGGTTAGGTGAGTGGGCAAATACATGGCAGATGCAGTATAATGTGGATAAATGTGAGGTTATCCACTTTGGGGGCAAAAACACGAAGGCAGAATATCATCTGAATGGCGGCAGATTAGGAAAAGGGGAGGTGTAACGAGACCTGGGTGTCATGGTTCATCAGTCATTGAAAGTTGGCATGCAGGTCCAGCAGGCGGTGAAGAAGGCAAATGGTATGTTGGCCTTCATAGCTAGGGGATTTGAGTATAGGAGCAGGGAGGTTTTACTGCAGTTGTACAGGGCCTTGGTGAGGCCCCACCTGGAATATTGTGTTCAGTTTTGGTGTCTCAATCTGAGGAAGGACATTCTTGCTATTGAGGGAGTGCAGCGAAGGTTCACCAGACTGAGTCCCGGGATGGCTGGACTGTCATATGAGGAGAGACTGGATCAACTGGGCCTTTATTCACTGGAGTTTAGAAGGATGAGAGGGAATCTCATAGAGACGTATAAGATTCTGACGGGACTGGACAGGTTAGATGCGGGAAGAATGTTCCCGATTTTGGGGAAGTCCAGAACCAGGGGACACAGTCTTAGGCTAAGGGCAGGCCATTTGGGACTGAGATGAGGAGAAACTTCTTCACGCAGAGAGTTGTTAACCTGTGGAATTCCCTGCCGCAGAGAGTTGTTGATGCCAGTTCATTGGGTGTATTCAAGAGGGAGTTAGATATGGCCCTTACGGCTAAAGGAATCAAGGGGTATGGAGAGAAAGCAGAAAAGGGGTACTGAGGGAATGATCAGCCATGATCTTATTGAATGGCGGTGCAGGCTCGAAGGGCTGAATGGCCGACTCCTGCACCTATTTTCTATGTTACAACGCTGTCTGTGGGGGATGGGTTTACTGTGCTGTCTGATCGGGGAGGGTTTACTGTGCTGTCTGATCGGGGAGGGTTTACTGTGCTGTCTGATCGGGATGGGTTTACTGTGCTGTCTGATCGGGAGGTTTACTGTGCTGTCTGATCGGGGAGGGTTTACTGTGCTGTCTGATCGGGGAGGGTTTACTGTGCTGTCTGATCGGGGAGGGTTTACTGTGCTGTCTGATCGGGGAGGGTTTACTGTGCTGTCTGATCGGGGCGGGTTTACGACGCTGTGTCTGATCGGGGAGGGTTTACAGTGCTGTCTGATCAGGGAGGTTTACGTAGAAACATAGAAAATAGGTGCAGGAGTGGGCCATTCGGCCCCTCGAGCCTGCACTGCCATTCAATAAGATCATGGCTGATCATTCCCTGAGTACTGCTTTCTCTCCATACCTCTTGATCCCTTTAGCCATAAGGGCCATATCTAACTCCCTCTGGAATATATCCAATGAACTGGCATCAACAAATCTCTGCGACAGGGAATTCCATAGGTTAACAACTGAGTGAAGAAGTTTCTCCTCATCTCTCCTAAATGGCCTACCCCTTATCCTAAAACAATGTCCCCTGGTTCTGGACATCTCCAACATCGGGAACATTCTTCCTGCATCTAACCTGTCTAGCCGTGTCAGAATCTTTTATGTTTCTATGAGATTCCCTCTCATCCTTCTAAACTCCGGTATATAAAGGCCCAGTTGATCCAGTCTCTCCTCATATGACAGTCCAGCCATCCTTAGAATCAGTCTGGTGAACCTTCACTCCACTCCTTCAATAGCAAGAATGTCCTTCCTCAGATTAAGAGACCAAAACTGAACACAATATTCCAGGTGAGGCCTCACTAAGGCCCTGTACAACTGCAGTAAGACCTCCTTGCTCCTGTACTCAAATCCCCTAGCTATTAAGGCCAACATGCCATTTGCCGCCTTCATCGCCTGCTGTACCTGCGTGCCCACTTTCAGATGATGAACCATGACACCCAGGTCTCGTTGCAACTCCCCTTTTCCTAATCTGCCGCCATTCAGATAATCTGCCTTCGTGTTTTTGCCCCCAAAATGGATAACCTCACATTTATCCACATTATATTGCATCTGCCATGCATTTGCCCACTCCCCTAACCTGTCCAAGTCACCCTGCAGCCTCTCAGCGTCCTCCTCACAGCTCACACCGCCACCCAGTTTAATGTCATCTGCTAACTTGGAGATATTACACTCAATTCCTTCATCTAAATCGTTAATGTATATTGTAAAGAGCTGGGGTCCCAGCACTGAGCCGTGCAGCACTCTACTAGTCACTGTCTGCAATTCTGAAAAGGAACTGTTTATCCCGACTCTCTGCTTCCTGTCTGCCAACCAGTTCTCTATCCACATCAGTACATTACCCCCAATACCATGCGCCTTGATTCTGCACACCAATCTCTTATGCGGGACCTTGTCAAAAGCCCTTTGAAAGTCCAAATACACCACATCCACTGGTTCTCCCCTGTCCATTCTGCTAGTTACAGCCTCAAAAAACTCCAGAAGATTGGTCAAGCATGATTTCCCTTTCATAAATCCATGCTGACTTGGACCGATCCTGTCACTGCTTTCCAAATGTGCTGCTATTTCATCTTTAATAATTGATTCCAACATTTTCCCCACTACTGATGTCAGGCTAACCGGTCTATAATTACCCATTTTCTCTCCCTCCTTTTTTAAGAAGTGGTGTTACATTAGCTACCCTCCAGTCCGTAGGAACTGATCCAGAGTCGATAGACTGTTAGAAAATGATCACCAATGCACCGCTGTCGGGGAGGGTTTACGACGCTGTCTGATTGGGGAGGGCTTACAATGCTGTGTGTTTGTGTTCCCTCAGTCCCGTGATCCTGCTGTCCAGGCTGCGATCATTGCTCATCTGAATGCAAAATATGGTTCTGGATCCCAGGCAGAGCTGCCACTGGAATTAAACAAACCGGTAAGAATGAGGAGGAGTAATACAGGTTATGGGTCGTCCTGTTGGATGTATCAGTTATGGCGTAGGGCTCCGACTCTCCCTAGTTCCAGGCACTCGTGGTTTTGTGGCCTGGCTCGAGTTGTTGCTGGGGACCAGTTGTTGCCAGACAACCCTTCAGGCCTGTGGAACATAAGAAATAGGAACAGGAGTAGGTCACACAGTTCCTCAAACCTGTTCCGTCATTAAATAATATGGCTACCTCAGCTTCACTTTTCTGCCCTAGCCCCTTATCACTTGATTCCTTTAATGTCCCTTTCGTTCTATCTGTGTCTCCAGAACCACTGGTGTATTAGTCTCTGAGGGAGTACCACAGTCCATTCTACTCTCCATTATCTGGTATTGTAACTGTTAAGTTGCACCTTTCTCAATCACAAGCTATTCTAAAGAGGCATTTCTGTCCTCCATACACTCCCATTTTCCCTGAAGGTGCTGGCTCTTTGGGAGCAGTTCCACCGGTTGCACATTTACTTGCACAAGTACTGTGAGATGTACCCAGCAAGGGGCAACATTTTTGGAAGGGTTTCGGGAGAACAGAGATCCAACAGAAGTGGTTTTTGAGACACCGTTTTGAATGCATTCTAGGACCCAGTAGCTGAGTAATTTAAGACATAATGTGTGGTGTGTTTGGGAGGAACCAGTGACTCTGGACCTGTGGGTCCCAAAGTGCTCCACCACTGGGGGTTTCCTCGCCTCATGTCTAGGTCTGTTGTAGACCAATTGATAGAGATTGATTGCTGTGATTGGTCAACAACTCCATTATCGCTGTATCATGAGACTCCATCATCATCATCATCATCATCATCATAGGCAGTCCCTCGGAATTGAGGAAGACTTGTTTCCACTCTTAAAATGAGTCCTTAGGTGGCTGAACAGTCCAATACAGGAATTACAGTCCCTGTCACAGGTGGGTCAGACAGTTGTTGAGGGAAAGGGTGGGTGGGACAGGTTTGCCGCACGCTCCTTCCGCTGCCTGCGCTTGATTTCTGCATACTCTCGGTGATGAGACTCGTGGTGTTCAGCGCCCTCCCGGATGCACTTCCTCCACTTAGGGGCGGTCTTTGGCCAGGGACTCCCAGGTGTCGGTGGGGATGTTGCACTTTTATCAGGGAGGCTTTGAGGGTGTCCTTGTAATGTTTCCGCTGCCCACCTTTGGCTCGTTTGCCGTGAAGGAGTTCTGAGTAGAGCGCTTGCTTTGGGAACCAGGAAGGTAGGTGGTCTACTAGGTGGACCTTGGTGTTTTTTTCATGCAGCAATTGCTGTCTGTAGCTGGTCTGTTCTTGTCAGCAGGACCATGGTGGCAGTAAGAAGGAGGACAGCAATAATAAATCCAATTCCGACCTCTCTGAGGACCTTTTCAAAGCACACGACTTCGACATCAAGATCGATCTACAAGTGCCCAATGCAGGTGAGCCCTGAGACGTGTGCTACGTGCTACGTGCCCAGTTTTAACCTATTGACAAATGTTCAAATGAAAATAGCTCCAATCCAGTCTGAATGGGTTGCCTGTCACCTGTTTCAAGTCCCATTACAATGCGTTGTCGTACTATACGGGATCTTTTAAATCCACCTGAGAGGGCAGACAGGGTCTCGGTTTAACATCTCAGCTGAAAGACAGCACCTTCAACAATGCAGCACTCCCTCAGTACTGCACTTGTTTCAGCCTAAGATGATGCACTCAAATAATTGGAGTGACCCCACAAACTTCTGTTTTGGAGGTTAGAGTATTACCACAGAGCCAAGACTGCCAGCTTAATAAAACTGCATTTGAATTCACAAATTGCTATGGTGGAATTTGAACTCGCGTTCTCTAGTTTATTAGTCCAGGCCCATCTGCATTACTAGTCCAGTTACTTAACCACTACACTACTGCACCCTTGGGGTAATCAAGGCAGTGAGAATTAATGCCCATACTTGTGCTGGGAGTGTTTAATGCAAAGTATAGAGGGAGCTTTACTCTGTTTATCTAACCCGTGCTGTACCCGCCCGGAGAGTGTTTGATGGCACAGTGTAGAGGGAGCTTTATTCTGTATCTAACCCTCTGTACCTGTCCTGGGAAGTGTTTGATGGGACATTGTAGAGGGAGCTTTACTCTGTATCTAACCCCGTGCTGTATCTGAGTCATTGTGATGGTAACACTGAGCCCTTGTGGTGGATAGTGTCCCATTTCCCAGCACTCGCCTTGATGAGCACGAAATTCACATACTGTAAACTGAAGGCTTGCTTGATTCAATCTCAAGTCCCATTCACCCATCACCCCTGTGCTAACTGACCGACATTTTCTCCCAATCCGGCAACCCCGCGATTTTAAAATTCTCAACCCTGTGTTCAGTCCCTCCATGGCCTCGCCCCTCCCTACCTCTCTAACCTCTTCCAGCCCTACAACCCTTCAAGATCTCTGCGCTCTTCCAATTCTGGCCTCTTGTGCATCTCCAATTTTCATCGCTCCACCATTGACGACTGTGCCTTCAGCTGCCTAGGTCCAAAGCTAGGGGTGGGCTTAATAAGTTTTGTTGAGTCGTTGAGGGCTGCCCACCAATGTCCCCCCACCCCCAAGCACTAATTGCGAGGTCCTGTGCAGGCTGCTCACCAGCTCCTGCTGCTCGAGGAGACACCACGCAGGAAATTTAAAGGGACCGTGCACATTGAGAGCAAAGTTTTCAATTGGTCAATTTGAAACAAGCCAACTCAATTTATCTGGAGTCCTTGTGCTCTGGGATCCACTCCACAGCAGTTATCATGGGTGACTTGAATTTACATATAGATTGGGCTAACCGAACTGGTAGCAATACAGTGGAGGAGGATTTCCTGGAGTGCATTCGGGATGGTTTTCTAGACCAATATGTCGAGGAACCAACTATAGAGAGCAGGCCATCCTAGACTGGGTCTTGTGTAACGAGAGAGGATTAATTAGCAATCTTGTTGTGTGAGGCCCCTTGGGGAAGAGTGACCATAATATGGTAGAATTCTTCATAAAGATGGAGAGTGACACAGTTAACTCAGAGACAAGGGTCCTGAACTTAAAGAAAAGTAACTTCAATGGTATGAGACGTGAATTGGCTCGGATAGACTGGCAAATGATACTTAAAGGGTTGACGGTGGATAGGCAATGGCAGACATTTAAAGATCACATGGATGAACTTCAACAATTGTACACCCTGTCCAGTGTAAAAAATAAAACTGGGAAGGTGGCTCAACCATGGCTAACAACGGAAATTAGGGATAGTGTTAACTCCAAGGAGGAGGCATATAAATTGGCCAGAAAAAGCAGCACACGTGAGGACTGGGAGAAATTTAGAATTCAGCAAAGGAGGACAAAGGGTTTAATTAAGAGGGGGGAAATAGAGTATGAGAGTAAACTTGCAGGGAGCATAAAAACTGACAGCAAAAGCTTCTATAGATATGTGAAGAGAAAAAGATTAGTGAAGACAAATGTAGGTCCCTTGCAGTCAGAATGAAGTGAATTTATAATGGGGAACAAAAATGGCAGACCAATTGAACAAATACTTTGGTTTTGTCTTCACTAAGTAGGGCACAAATAATCTTCCGGAAATACTAGGGACCGAGGGTCTAGTGAGAAAGAGGAACTGAAGGAAATCCTTATTAGTCAGGAAATTGTGTTAGGAAAATTGACGGGATTGAAGGCCGATAAATCCCCAGGGCCTGATAGTCTGCATCCCAGAGTACTTAAGGAAGTGGCCCTAGAAATAGTGGATGCATTGGTGGTCATTTTCCAACATTCTATAGACTCTGGATCCAGTTCCTATGGATTGGAGGGTAGCTAATGTAACCCCACTTTAAAAAAAAAAGTAGCGAGAGAGAAAACAGGGAATTAGCCCGACATCGGTAGTGGGGAAAATATTGGAATCAATTATTAAAGATGTAATAGCAGTGAATTTGGAAAAAAGTGACAGGATTGGTCCAAGTCAGCATGGATTTATGAAAAGGAAATCATGCTTGACAAATCTTCTAGAATTTTTTGAGGATGTAACTAGTAGAGTGGATAAGGGAGAACCAGTGGATGTGGTGTATTCGGACTTTCAAAAGGCTTTTGACAAGGTCCCACACAAGAGATTGGTGTGCAAAATTAAAGCACATGGTATTGGGGGTAATGTATTGTCGTGGATAGAGAACTGGTTGGCAGACAGGAAGCAAAGAGTAGGAATAAACGGGTCCTTTTCAGAATGGCAGGCAGTGACTAGTGGGGTACTGTAAGGTTCAGTGCTGGGACCCAGCTATTTACAATATACATTAACGATTTGGATGAAGGAATTGAGTGTAATATCTCCAAGTTTGCAGATGACACTAAACTGTTTGGTGGTGTGAGCTGTGAGGGGGACGCTAAGAGGCTGCAGGGTGACTTGGACAGGTTAGGTGAGTGGGCAAATGCATGGCAGAAGCAGTATAATGTGGATAACTGAGGTTATCCATTTTGGTGGCAAAAACACAATGGCAGAATATTATCTGAACGGCGGCAGATTAGGAAAAGGGGAAGTGCGATGAGACCTGGGTGTCATGGTTCATCAGTCATTGAAGATTGGCATGCAGGTCCAGCAGGCGGTGAAGAAGGCAAATGGTATGTTGGCCTTCATAGCTAGGGGATTTGAGTATAGGAGCAGGGAGGTCTTACTGCAGTTGTACAGGGTCTTGGTGAGGCCTCACCTGGAATATTGTGTTCAGTTTTGGTCTCCTAATCTGAGGAAGGACGTTCTGACATTCTTGCTATTGAGGAAGTGCAGCGAAGATTCACCAGACTAATTCCCGGGATGGCTGGACTGTCATATGAGGAGAGACTGGATCAACTGGGCCTTTATTCACTGGAGTTTAGAAGGATGAGAGGGGATCTCATAGAAACATATAAGATTCTGACGGGACTGGACAGGTTAGATGCGGGAAGAATGTTCCCGATGTTGGAAGTCCAGAACCAGGGGACATAGTCTTAGGATAAGGGCCAGGCCATTTAGGACTGAGATGAGGAGAAACTTCTTCACTGAGTTGTTAACCTGTGGAATTCCCTGCCGCAGATAGTTGTTGATGCCAGTTCATTGGATATATTCAAGAGAGAGTTAGATATTGCCCTTGCGGCTAAGGGGATCAAGGGATATGGAGAGAAAGCAGGAAAGGGGTACTGAGGGAATAATCAGCCATGATCTTATTGAATGGCGGTGCAAGCTCGAAGGGCCGAATGGCCTACTCCTGCACCTACTTTCTATGTTTCTATTGTGTTCAGTTTTGGTCTCCTAATCTGAGGAAGGACATTCTTGCTGTTGAGGGAGTGCAGCGTAGGTTCACCAGACTGATTCCCGGGATGGCAGGACTGACATATGAAGAAAGACTGGATCGACTGGGCTTTATATTCATTGGAATTTAGAAGAATGAGGGGGGGAATCTCAGAAACATATAAAAGTCTGACGGGATTGGACAGGTTATATGCAGGAAGAATGTTCCCGATGTTGGGGAAGTCTCGAACCAGGGGTCACAGTCTGCGCCAGAGTTACTCCGGGAGACCGGGCGGTACCCCCGTGGAATTCAGACAACCCCTTTCACCCACTTGCACAATTAAATAAAAGTAGGTTTTCTAGCTCACTGGAATGAAATCAAGCCAAGGACATATTTTGAATTAGTTGCTTAAATTCCTTCAAAGGCAAGTTGAGACTAAAAATTCACTGCCAGTTTTTTTTAATGTTCTAAGTAAACAATCTTCCAATCGATTCAGTTGTGTCAATTCCGAGTCATGCCAATGGCATTATTTTATATCAAGTTTTTATTATCGGCATCAATCTGGAAAATTTGCACAGATTTACAAAACCTGAACCCACAAACCATGAGTAACTCTCCTTTCACGTTGCAGTCACCGAGCAGTAATTGAGATTTCGGGTGTGAGTAACTTTGTTGATTTTGAAGCTGTAGGCAATGCAGTAAGTTTTCATTTCCCCATAATCGGTTCAGATATTTTTGAGTCTGCTGCTGCAGCTACCGCTGTAAATAGCAGAAGGCGTCCTGCTCCGTGTTAATGTTGTTGATTTATTTTTACAAACTTGAATGAGGCGGTTCAAGCAACAACACATTGTAGCAAACAGCAGATTGGATTTTCCTGCCTCTGTTTTTGGTTATGACTCCCCTGCTGCTTCCAAGACAATGACAATTGGAATTCAGAAGAATGAGAGGTGATTTTATCGAAATGTATAAGATTATGAGGGGACTTGACCAGGTGGATGCAGAGAGGATGTTTCCACTGATGGGGGAGACTAGAACTAGAGGGTATAATCTTAGAATAAGGGGCCGCCCATTTAAAACTGAGCTGAGGAGGAATTTCTTCTCGGGGTTGTGAATCTGTGCAATTCGCTGCCTCAGAGAGCTGTGGAGGCTGGGACATTGAATAAATTTAAGACCGAGATCGACAGTTTCTTAACCGATAAAGGGTTATGGGGAGCGGGCAGGGAAGTGGACCTGAGTCCATGATCGGATCAGCCATGATCTTATTGAATGGCGGAGCAGCTCGAGGGGCCGTATGGCCTACTCCTACTCCTATTTCTTATGTTCTTATGACCTGCCTCCTGATATGTGGGATGGGGTCAGGCACGGCTGATGCTCGGCCTTGAAGCCAGGCCTTGGTGCGTCGGATACGGATATGGACTGCAATTTGTACACCACTGCCCTAAGTTCTGGAATTCCCTCCCCATGCTCCTCCTTTTTTAAGATGCTCCTTAAAATCTACCTCTTTAACTAAGCTTTTGGTCACCTGCCCATATATCTCCTTGTTTGGCTCATTGTCAGATTTTGTCTGTTTACACTCCTGTGAAGCCACTTGGGAAGTTTCATAGAATCATAGAAATGAAGGAGGGCATTTTGGCCCATCGTGTCCGCGCTGGCTGCCAAAGAGCTACCCAGCCTAATCCCACTTTCCAGCTCTTGGTCCGTAGCCCTGTAGGTTACGGCACTTCAAGTGCACATCCAAGCGCTTTTTAAATGTGGTGAACATTTCTGCCTCTACCACCCTTGGAGTTCCAGACCCCTACCACCCTCTTTGTGAAGAAATTTCCCCTCAGATCCCCTCTAAACCTCCTACCAATTACTTTAAATCTATGCCGTCTGGTTGTTGACCCCTCTGCTAAGGGAAATAGGTCCGTCCTATCCACTCTATCTATGCCCCTCATAATTTTATACACCTCAATAAGGTCTCCCCTCAGCCTCCTCTGTTGCAAAGAAAACAAACCCAGCCTATCCAATCTTTCCTCATAGGTAAAATTCTCCAGCCCAGGCAACATCCTTGTAAATCTCCTTCCTCTGTACCGTCTGTAGTATAATCACACCTTTCCTGTAATGTGGTGACCAGAACTGCATGCAGTACTCTAGCTTGTGGCCTAACTAGTGTTTTATACAGTTCAAGCCTAACCTCCCTGCTCGTGTATTCTATGTCTCTGCTAATAAAGACAAGGCAAGGTCTTCATCATAGGCAGTCCCTTGGAATCGAGGAAGACTTGTTTCCACTCTTAAAATGAGTCCTTAGGTGGCTGAATGCTCCAATACGAGAACCACAGTCCCTGTCACAGGTGGGACAGATAGTCGTTGAGGGAAGGGGTGGGTGGGACAGGTTTGCCGCACGTTCCTTCTGTTACCTGCATTTGATTTCTGCATGCTCTCGGCGATGAGACTCGAGGTGCTCAGCGCCCTCTCGGATGCACTTCCTCCACTTAGGGCAGTCTTTGGCCAGGGACTCCCAGGTGTCAGTGGGGATGTTGCACTTTATCAGGGAGGTTTTGAGGGTTAATGACTCTATATAAATGCATGTTGTTGTTGTACAGTGACCCTCTTTCCTTTCTGCCTTGGCCCAGAGACCAAGTCGTTATCTGTGAGCTCAAAGACTCCGTCCGTTAAAGATGGGACCCCAAGACGATCCCTAAACCTGGAGGACTACAAGAAACGTCGAGGTCTGATCTGACCGTGGCTAGACTGCTGCTGCAATTCTTTGCATGTGTCTCACTGGTAGCAGATGAGTGCAGCAAGCGGACATTGATAGACTGAGGTCGGCCGCCCATCTGTGTGTGTTCAGGCAGGACGGCCATTGTATAAAAAAAAAACTCCTGGTGACTTTTAAAATTTTTTTTCCTTTAGTAAAAGTAAGTTGAGTGCTGCTTTCTGTCATTCTTTAGTGCTTGGCTGCAAAGTGATCCCACTCAGTAGGTCTGCAGTCTTTTTTTTTAAATTTTAAATGGGGATTGAGACTAGAGCTCATCTGAGGGGACAGTTTGATTTGTGCATTCGATGAGCTGTGTTTGAAGCAGCGCTCTCCCAATAGAACATCTTGTATACAGGAAACCTTTCTTTTTTCTACAGCTGTGTTTTGTACATGTATACGGTAGTTTAAGTGCATAGCAGAAGAAAACATCCGGTGGCCAGTTGCATTTATGAACAGCTGGATGCAGAGACACACCCCCGCCACACCTGTTCTGGCTGCTAAGGTTGTTTAGTGTATGTGGCCTGTTGGCCACTGTAAATGATGGTAAGTAATTGTTTTCCTCCCAGTTTCAGTGTCGGATCCCGTCACCCATTTAACCACCCCCCACGAGCTGCCTGGCGGTTTTCTTTCAGGAGTCTCCATGGGTCGGCTCACCCGTTCTGTAAATAAGGTGTTGGTCACGTGGCAGCCAAGAGCCTCCAGGCAGCAGCCACTGGGGCAGTTTCTGTTGGATTGAGACGATTGGGTTAAACAAGTCAAGCGAGCCCTGGGCCCTTGCTTCTCATTGAAGTGTTGGCTGCCTTTGTCACGCCTGGTGAATTCAGACGGTGACACCATCACTTGGGCTCCCTTCGGCCGTGAGTAAGTTTTTGCCCGATTCCCTGTAGTGGTAACCCAGTGAGCCGTGCGTTTGTACTAGGGGCCCGTTGCCATTGGCAGAGCTGTGTAAGTACTGTATCACTCGAGCCCTGTAAATATCTCCTTTTGTGTAATTAAGAATCCCCCACCCCCCCGCCCAGCATCAAACCCTGCACCATCCCCTGGCTGCTTAAACCAGATAGGGGGTTCATTCACTTTCAGTCCCAATTCTAAACTGGAATAATACAAGGAAAACCTGGGAAGCAGTGTGCAGTTGATCTGTCAGCATCCGAAAGAGAATCCCTGGTGAGTATTTCAGGTGGAGTGAGCATGGTCATGTCCTGCCCTACTCGTTAATCTGTCTTGCCTCCTTCAAATGACCCCCCGTGCAATTCCATCAGTGTTTTCTGTGTTCAATTCTGCACCGAATCTCCCCTAGTTTGTGTTTAAACCCTAAGAGACTGGAGCTACGTTGACCCGTGTCTGTCTAACCCAGGCACTGGTTACATTGTTGGCTTGGTTTTTGTTTTGATCGGAGGAGGGAGGGGGTGACACGGTAGGCTGCAGGCGTTCCCAGATTAAACCAGCAAGATGTACCCTGTACTGGCATTAATTTCAGTCGAGGGTGGAGTGCAATCGCTTCTCGTGTGCAGGGCAGTTGTATTGTGAATGTCAATTTAACAAACAGCAAGATAATATGAAACTGAAAACAATGTACTCTTGTAGTACTGTATTCCTGCCACTACATGGTAGTGTTGTTAATAAAGTGCTAATCCACCGTCTGGCTGGTCATTTTTAATCCAGTTTCTGTTCGGTTCTGATTTTAGCTTCACTGCAAAATGTGTCTTTTTAAGAAAAAAAAAGGTGCCAGTCGATTTCTGTTTCTGAAATGTGTCTCTAGAAATGAAACTTTTTTTCCCCTTTATTCATTCTGGGTATATCATTGGCAAGGCCAGCAAGCAATGCTCATCCCAAGTTTCCCACAAGGGGACCACCTTCTTGAACTGCTGGTAGCTGTCTTTGATACAACTGAGTGGCTTGCTCGGCTACTTTACAGGGCAGTTGAGATTCAACCACATTGGTATGGACCATGTTGGTGTGGGACTGCAGTCGCACATTAGCCCAGACCGGGTAAGGACAGCAAGTTTCCTTCAGTGTCAGCTGTGGCTCAGTGGGTAGCACTCTCGCCTGAGTCAGAGACTTGACTCCAGGGACTTGAACACACAAATCTAGGCTGACACACCAGTGCAGTGCTGAGGGAGCACTGCACTGTCTGAGGTGCCGTCTTTCGGATGAAACGTTAAACTGAGGTCCCATCTGCTCTCAGGTGGATGTAAAAGATCCCATGGCACTATTTCGAAGAAGAGCAGGGGAGTTATCCCTGGTGTCCTGGCCAATATTTATCCCTCAATCAATATAACAAAAACAAGGTCATTATCACATTGCTGTTTGTGGGAGCTTGCTATGCACAAATTGGCTGCCACGTTTCCCACATTATAACAGTGACTACACTCCAAAAGTACTTTATTGGCTGTAAAGCACTTTGAGATGTCCAGTGGTCGTGAAAGGCGGTATATAAATCCAAGTCTTTCTTTAAAGGGACATTAATAAACCAGTTGGACTTTTGCGACAATCCGACTGCTTGATAATCACTTTTACTGGTAACTGCTTTTCATTTCCAGATTTTCTTTTAAGCTGGATTCAAAATCTCAAACTTTTATGCTGGAATTTGAGGATTATTAGTTCAGGCCTCTAGATTACTAGTTCAGCAACATAACTGCTGCTCTACCATGTATAGAAATACATCGAATCTACAGTGCAGAAACGGGCCATTCGGCCCAACGGGTCTATGCCGTGTTTATGTTCCACACGAGCCTCCTCCCATCCCACTTCATCTAACCCTATCAGCATATCTTCCTATTCCCTTCTCCCTCATGTTTTCCAGCTTCTGTTCACATCAACTGCTCCATGTGGTAGTGTATTCCACTTTCTGAGTAAAGAAGTTTCTCCTGAATTTCCTATTAGATTTATTAGTGACCACCTTATATTTACGGCCTCTAGTTTTGGTCTCCCCAAAAGTGGAAGCATTTTCTTTACGTCTACCCTATCAAACCGTTTCATAATTTGAAAGACCTATATCAGGACGCCCTTCAGCCTTCGCTTTTCTAGAGAAAAGCGCCCCAACCTGTACAATCTTTCCTGATGGGTATTTTCTTTCCTGATGGGTATTACCCCTCAGTTCTGGTATCATCCTTGTGAATCGTTTGCACCATCTCTAGTGCCTCTATATCCATTTTATAATATGGAGACCAGAACTGTTCACAGTACTCGAGTGTGGTCCAACTAAAGTTGTATGTAAGTTTAACATAACTGCCCTGCGTTTCAATTCAGTCCCTCTGGAAATGATCCCCAGTGCTTGGTTTGTTGTTTTAGTTAAATGGCCTTAAATAATTTGTGTATCTGTACCCCCAGATCTCTCTCCTTCTAGCCCATAGAATAGAATCAGTGAATGGCTACAGCACAGGAGGAGGCCATTCGGCCTGTCGAGCCCAGGCTGGCTCACTGCTAGAGCACCTCAACTAGTCCCACTCTCCCCCCGCCCTTTCCCCAGAGCCTTGCAAATTTTTTTCCTTCAGGTAATTATCCAAATCCCTTTTTGAAAGTGACGATTGAGTCTGCCTCCACCACCCTTTCAGGGAGTGCATTCCAGATCCTAACCACTCGCTGCGTAAAAATGTTTTTCCTCATGACGCTTTTGGTTCTTCTGCCAATCACTTTAAATCTGTGGCCTCTGGTTCTCGACCCTTCCACCAATGGGAACAGTTTCTCTCTCTACTCTGTCTAGACCCCTCATGATTTTGAACACCTCTATCAAATCTCATCTCAACCTTCTCTGCTCCAAGGAGAACAACCCCAGCTGCTCCAGTCTATCCATGTAACTGAAGTCCCTCATCCCTGGAACCACTGGTAAATCTATTATACACTCTCTCCAAGGTCTTCACATCCTTCCTTAAGTGCGGTGCCCAGAATTAGACACAATACTCCAGTTGAGGCCGAGCTAGTGTTTTTATAAAGGTTCATCACAACTTCCTTGCTTTTGTACTCTATACCTCTACTTATGAAGCCCAGGATTTTGAATGCTCTCTTAATCTCATTCTCAAGCTATCCTGCCACCTTCAATGATTTGTGCACATATCCCTCCAGATCTCTTTGTTCCTGCATCCCCTTTAGAATTGTACCCTTTAGTTTATATTGCCTCTCCTTGTTCTTCCTATCAACGTGTATCACTTTGCACTTTTCTGCGTTAAATTTCATCTGCCACGTGTCCACCCATTCCACCAGCCTGTCTATGTCCTCTTGGAAGTATAATGAACAGTGATAGACTTCAAATTTTGTGTCCTCTGCAAATTTTGAAATTGTGCCCTGTACACCCAGTTCCAAGTCATTGATATCAAGAAGTGTAGTGGTCCTAGTACTGACCCCTAGGGAACACCACTGTATACCTTCCTCCAGTCTGAAAAATAACTTCACTACTCTCCTGTCACTTATCCAATTTCATAGAAAAGGGGGGCGTATGACAGATGTCAGGTTGAGAATACAAGGATGGGAATACACATTAAATGGTAGGACACTGAGAATTGTAGAGGAATAAAGAGACCTTAGAGTACATGTCCACAGATCCCTGAAGGTAGCAAGCCAGGTTGATAGGTGGTTAAGAAGGCATACGGAATACTTGCCTTTATTAGAATGCAAGAGCAGGGAGGTTATGCTTGAACTGTATGAAACACTGGTTAGGCCACAGCTTAGAGTACTGCGTGAAGTTCTGGTCACATTACAGGAAAGATATGATTGCACTAGAGAGGGTACAGAGGAGATTTACGAGAATGTTGCCCGGACTGGAGAATTTTAGCTATGAGGAAAGATTGGATAGGCTGAGGTGGTTTTCTTTGGAACAGAGGAGGCTGAGGAGATACCTTTATTGAGGTGTACAAGATTAGAGAGTGACTATTTGCACACTTTTTTTCTGTGTCCATCTGTGCATGCATGCATTGGACGCTGCCCCCTTTTTGAGCATGGGCCTTCGATTCAGTCGTGCATGCGCAGTGCGATGTACGAGGAAGCCGGTAGTTGGGCCATACAACGAGCTGCGGCTCGAGCTGCTTTTAACTTGTATTAAACATTTTTGTGCCATGTGGGAGCAACCAAGGGAGGAGGGGAGTGAGAGACGAGAGAGAGAGATGGGAAGTGCAAGAGGAAATCGTAGGGGAGAGGGAGAACTCGGGGAAGACTGATCATGTTCTTTCAACCCCCTTTACACACTCGCCTGATTTTTCAGAACGCTCGGTGCGTGTGTGACAAATCATCGGAGTGGATGAAATCTGGAAGTCACAAAACTGTCTTCACTTCATACCCAATAAATTTGACCCACACACAATACCCCATCTGTGGGTGGGTGGGGGGGGGGGTAGGGAGGGGAGAGAGAGGTAAGGAACTTGGGCTGGGTTGGGGGTGCTTTATCCTATTTGAGGTCTGAAGTCAGATTGGCTCGAATTACATTTTGTAAAATCACTCAGAACCTGGGCTGGGCGGTTCCAATTACACATTCCAGAGAAACTTCTGCGTGTGGCTGATCCTTCAAGGGGAGCAATCAGATGATAGGCTCTCCATGATCACATCAGCATTTTCTAGTGCAAATAGCTACATCCATAAAATTATGAGGGGCCGAGATAGAGTGAATAGGAAGGACCTATTTCCCTTAGCAGAGGCGTCAACAACCAGGTGGCATTGACCTAAAGTAATTTGTAAAGGGATTTGAGGGGAAATTTCTTCACACAGAGTGTGGTGGGGGTCTGAAACCCTCACCACATTTAAAAAGTACTTGGATGTGCACTTGAAGCTACGGACCGAGAGCTGAAAAGTGGGATTAGGCTGGATAGATCTTTGTTGGTCGGCGTGGACACAATGGGCCGAAATGGCCTCCTGTGCTGTAAATTTCTATGATTCTACGAGCATACTCCCACAAACAGCAATGTGATAATGACCAGATAATCTTTTTATGTGATGTTGATTGAGGGATAAATATTGGCCAGGACACCGGGGATAATTCACCTGTTCTTCTTTGAAATAGTCCAGCTGAGAGAGGATTTGGTTTAACATCTCACCTGAATGACTGCACCTCCAATAGTGCAGCACTGATTCAGCACTTCGCTGGAGTGTCAGCCTAGATTTATGTGCTCAAGTTTCTGGAGTGGGACTTGAATCCACGACCTTCTGACTCAGGCGAGTGTGCTACCCACTGAGCCACAGCTGACACTGTCGAGGCTGATGTGTGTGGTTAGTTCAGTGTAGACCATTGCATTACACACAGACTGAATGGGAGCGTCGCATTAAGTTAATTCATCACCAGGTCTGTCTGGACTAAATCAAACATTATCTGGGCAAAGTCTCCTCGGCCAAAACTGCTCACGGCTCCAGGGTTATCTGGAAAACCAAGATAAACCTTGGCTTTTCTCCATTATCAATGGCCTTAGAAGCCCCTCTCATTTGTCGTCCTCACTCTCCTGCAATAACAAGTGTATGGAGCTCCTTAATCTGTTGTACCTGTATGCTATCAAACAGCAAGTCTTTCTGTTCAACAATGTGCCAGGGGTAAGATTAGACCCGGGAGGCACGAGGACGGCCCTGGGACTGCGAGGCCGCTCGGTTGCCCGGATACCGTTGCCCGGGGAACGCTGCGGCCTTGTGCCCCGCCCAGGTTTGCGATCCGCCGTTCGCACCCGCTGTAACGCCTGCCGGACCGGCCGGGCCCAGGTAACCGGAGAGGGAGGGACTGAGGATACAGAGTCAGTCAGAGAGAGACTGAGAGTGAGAGATTAAATCAGAGAGAGACTGAGGGATAGAGTCAGTCAGAGAGAGACTGAGAGTGAGAGATTAAATCAGAGAGAGACTGAGGGA
Source organism: Pristiophorus japonicus (assembly GCF_044704955.1). Taxonomy (NCBI): domain Eukaryota; kingdom Metazoa; phylum Chordata; class Chondrichthyes; family Pristiophoridae; genus Pristiophorus; species Pristiophorus japonicus. Next base: position 155,771,770 of record NC_091980.1, on the reverse strand, counting down.
TAGAGTCAGTCAGAGAGAGAGACTGACGGGGATACAGAGTCAATCAGAGAGAGAGGCTGAGAGATACAGAGTCAGTCAGAGAGAGAGAGACAGAGATACAGAGTCAGTCAGAGAGAGAGACTGACGGGGATACAGAGTCAATCAGAGAGAGACTGAGAGATACAGAGTCAGTCAGAGAGAGACTGAGAGATACAGAGTCAATCAGAGAGAGAGGCTGAGAGATACAGAGTCAGTCAGAGAGAGAGACTGACGGGGATACAGAGTCAATCAGAGAGAGAGGCTGAGAGATACAGAGTCAGTCAGAGAGAGAGACTGACGGGGATACAGAGTCAATCAGAGAGAGACTGAGAGATACAGAGTCAGTCAGAGAGAGAGACTGACGGGGATACAGAGTCAATCAGAGAGAGACTGAGAGATACAGAGTCAATCAGAGAGAGAGGCTGAGGGATACAGAGTCAATCAGAGAGAGACTGAGAGATACAGAGTCAATCAGAGAGAGAGACTGACGGGGATACAGAGTCAATCAGAGAGAGACTGAGAGATACAGAGTCAATCAGAGAGAGACTGAGAGATACAGAGTCAGTCAGAGAGAGAGAGACTGACGGGGATACAGAGTCAATCAGAGAGAGACTGAGAGATACAGAGTCAATCAGAGAGAGGCTGAGAGATACAGAGTCAATCAGAGAGAGAGGCTGAGGGATACAGAGTCAATCAGAGAGAGACTGAGAGATACAGAGTCAATCAGAGAGAGAGACTGACGGGGATACAGAGTCAATCAGAGAGAGACTGAGAGATACAGAGTCAGTCAGAGAGAGAGACTGACGGGGATACAGAGTCAATCAGAGAGAGACTGAGAGATACAGAGTCAATCAGAGAGAGAGAGACTGACGGGGATACAGAGTCAATCAGAGAGAGACTGAGAGATACAGAGTCAGTCAGAGAGAGACTGAGGGATACAGAGTCAATCAGAGAGAGACTGAGTTATACAGAGTCAGTCAGAGAGAGACTGACGGGGATACAGAGTCAATCAGAGAGAGACTGAGAGATACAGAGTCAGTCAGAGAGAGAGAGACTGACGGGGATACAGAGTCAATCAGAGAGAGACTGAGAGATACAGAGTCAGTCAGAGAGAGACTGAGGGATACAGAGTCAATCAGAGAGAGACTGAGTTATACAGAGTCAGTCAGAGAGAGACTGACGGGGATACAGAGTCAATCAGAGAGAGACTGAGAGATACAGAGTCAGTCAGAGAGAGAGGCTGACGGGGATACAGAGTCAATCAGAGAGAGACTGAGAGATACAGAGTCAGTCAGAGAGAGAGGCTGAGAGATACAGAGTCAGTCAGAGAGAGAGAGAGACTGAGGGGATACAGAGTCAGTCAGAGAGAGAGACTGACGGGGATACAGAGTCAGTCAGAGAGAGAGACTGAGAGATACAGAGTCAGTCAGAGAGAGAGGCTGAGAGATACAGAGTCAGTCAGAGAGGCTGAGGGATAGAGTCAGTCAGAGAAAGAGACTGAGGGATACAGAGTCAGTCAGAGAGAGAGACTGACGGGGATACAGAGTCAATCAGAGAGAGACTGAGAGATACAGAGTCAGTCAGAGAGGCTGAGGGATAGAGTCAGTCAGAGAGAGAGACTGAGGGATACAGAGTCAATCAGAGAGAGACTGAGAGATACAGAGTCAGTCAGAGAGAGAGGCTGAGGGATAGAGTCAGTCAGAGAGAGAGAGGGATACAGAGTCAGTCAGAGAGAGAGACTGATGGGGATACAGAGTCAATCAGAGAGCGACTGAGAGATACAGAGTCAGTCAGAGAGAGAGAGGGATAGAGTCAGTCAGAGAAAGAGAGGCTGAGGGATAGAGTCAGTCAGAGAGAGAGAGTGAGAGATTAAATCAGAGAGAGAGAGAGAGACTGAGGGATACAGAGTCAATCAGAGAGAGACTGAGAGATACAGAGTCAGTCAGAGAGAGAGGCTGAGGGATAGAGTCAGTCAGAGAGAGAGACTGAGGGATACAGAGTCAATCAGAGAGAGAGAGGCTGAGGGATAGAGTCAGTCAGAGAGAGAGACTGAGAGATACAGAGTCAGTCAGAGAGAGAGAGGCTGAGGGATAGAGTCAGTCAGAGAGAGAGAGTGAGAGATTAAATCAGAGCGAGAGACTGAGGGATACAGAGTCAGTCAGAGAGAGAGAGTGAGAGATTAAATCAGAGAGAGAGAGAGAGAGACTGAGGGATACAGAGTCAGTCAGAGAGAGAGAGGGATAGAGTCAGTCAGAGAGACTGAGGGATAGAGTCAGTCAGAGAGACTGAGGGATACAGAGTCAGTCAGCGAGAGAGAGAGACTGAGGGATACAGAGTCAGTCAGAGAGAGAGAGGGATAGAGTCAGTCAGAGAAAGAGACTGAGGGATACAGAGTCAGTCAGAGAGAGAGGGATAGAGTCAGTCAGAGAGAGAGACTGAGGGATACAGAGACAGTCAGCGAGAGTGAGGGATAGAGTCAGTCAGAGAGAGAGAGAGACTGAGGGATAGAGTCAGTCAGAGAGAGAGACTGAGGGATAGAGTCAGTCAGAGAAAGAGAGAGAGAGGGATAGAGTCAGTCAGAGAGCGAGAGAGGGATAGAGTCAGTCAGAGAGAGAGACTGAGGGATAGAGTCAGTCAGAGAGAGAGAGACTGACGGATACAGAGTCAATCAGAGAGAGACTGAGGGATACAGAGTCAGTCAGCGAGAGAGATGATTGGAGTCAGTCAGAGAGAGAGAGTGAGGGATAGAGTCAGAGAGAGAGAGAGACTGAGGGATACAGAGTCAGTCAGAGAAAGAGAGGGATAGAGTCAGTCAGAGAGACTGAGGGATAGAGTCAGTCAGAGAGAGAGAGAGACTGAGGGATACAGAGTCAGTCAGAGAGAGAGAGGGATCGAGCCAGTCAGAGAGAGAGAGAGACTGAGGGATACAGAGTCAGTCAGAGAGAGAGAGAGGGATCGAGCCAGTCAGAGAGAGAGAGAGACTGAGGGATACAGAGTCAGTCAGAGAGAGAGAGGGATCGAGCCACAGAGAGAGGGAGAGAGAGTGAGGGATAGAGTCAGTCAGAGAGAGAGACTGAGGGATAGAGTCAGTCAGAGAGAGAGAGACTGAGGGATACAGAGTCAGTCAGAGAGAGAGAGGGATAGAGTCAGTCAGAGAGAGAGAGAGACTGAGGGATACAGAGTCAGTCAGAGAGAGAGAGGGATCGAGCCAGTCAGAGAGAGGGAGAGAGAGTGAGGGATAGAGTCAGTCAGAGAGAGAGACTGAGGGATAGAGTCAGTCAGAGAGAGAGAGGGATAGAGTCAGTCAGAGAGAGAGACTGAGGGATAGAGTCAGTCAGAGAGAGAGAGGGATAGAGTCAGTCAGAGAGCGAGAGAGGGATAGAGTCAGTCAGAGAGACTGAGGGATAGAGTCAGTCAGATAGAGAGAGAGACTGAGGGATAGAGAGTCAGTCAGAGAGAGAGAGAGAGGGATAGAGTCAGTCAGAGAGAGAGAGGGAGAGAGAGTGAAGGACAGAGTCAGTCAGATAGAGAGAGACTGAGGGATACAGAGTCAAGTCAGAGAGAGAGAGTGAGGGATAGAGTCAGAGAGAGAGAGAGACTGAGGGATACAGAGTCAAGTCAGAGAGAGAGACTGAGGGATAGAGTCAGTCAGGGAGAGAGACTGAGGGATAGATTCAGTCAGAGAGAGAGACTGAGGGATACAGAGTCAGTCAGAGAGAGAGACTGAGCGATACAGAGTCAGTCAGAGAGAGAGAGAGACTGAGGGATACAGAGTCAGTCAGAGAGAGAGAGAGACTGAGGGATAGAGTCAGTCATAGAGAGAGAGAGAGAGTGAGGGATAGAGTCAGTAAGAGAGAGAGAGTGAGGGATAGAGTCAGTGAGAGAGAGAGTCTGAGGGATACAGAGTCAGTCAAAGAGAGAGAGGGATAGTCAGTCAGAGAGAGAGAGGGATAGAGTCAGTCAGATAGAGAGAGAGACTGAGGGATACAGAGTCAGTCAGAGAGAGAGAGAGGGATAGAGTCAGTCAGAGGAAGAGAGAGTGAGGGATAGAGTCAGTCAGAGAGAGAGAGAGAGACAGGGATACAGAGTCAGTCAGAGAGAGAGAGAGAGTGATAGAGTCAGTCAGAGGGAGAGAGAGTGAGGGATAGAGTCAGTCAGAGAGAGAGACTGAGGGATACAGAGTCAGTCAGAGAGAGAGAGAGAGGGATACAGAGTCAGTCAGAGAGAGAGAGAGACTGAGGGATAGAGTCAGTCAGAGAGAGAGAGACTGAGGCATACAGAGTCAATCAGTGAGAGAGATGGATAGAGTCAGAGAGAGAGAGACTGAGGGATACAGAGTCAGTCAGCGAGAGAGATGGATAGAGTCAGTCAGAGAGAGAGACTGAGGGATACAGAGTCAGTAAGAGAGAGAGAGAGGGATAGAGTCAGTCAGAGAGAGAGAGGGATAGAGTCAGTCAGAGAGAGAGAGAGGGATAGAGTCAGTCAGAGAGAGAGACTGAGGGCTACAGAGTCAGTCAGAGAGAGAGAGAGAGAGGGATAGTCAGTCAGAGAGTGAGAGGGATAGAGTCAGTCAGAGAGAGAGTGAGAGAGAGGGATAGAGTCTGTCAGAGAGAGAGAGAGACTGAGGGATAGAGTCAGTCAGAGAGAGAGAGAGATGGGCAGAGTCAGTCAGAGAGAGACAGAGACTGAGGGATACAGAGTCAGTCATAGAGAGAGAGGGATAGAGTCAGTCAGAGAGAGAGAGAGACGGAGGGATAGAGTCAGTCAGAGAGAGATAGAGAGGGATAGTCAGTCAGAGAGAGAGAGAGGGATAGAGTCAATCAGAGAGAGAGAGACTGAGGGATACAGAGTCAGTCATAGAGAGAGCGAGGGATAGAGTCAGTCAGAGAGAGAAACTGAGGGATACAGAGTCAGTCAGAGAGAGAGAGAGAGGGAGGGATAGAGTCAGTCAGAGAGAGATAGAGAGGGATAGTCAGTCAGAGAGAGAGAGAGGGATAGAGTCAATCAGAGTGAGAGTGAGAGAGAGAGACTGAGGGATAGTGTCAGTCAGAGAGAGAGAGAGATAGAGTCAGTCAGAGAGAGAGAGGGATAGAGTCAGTCAGAGAGAGAGAGGGATAGAGTCAGTCAGAGAGAGAGAGAGAGAGAGACTGAGGGATAGAGTCAGTCAGAGAGAGGGACACACAGAGACTGAAGGATACAGTGTCAATAAGAGAGAGAGAGAGTGGGGGACAGAATCAGTCAGAGAGAGAGAGACTGAGGGATACAGAGTCAGTCAGAGAGAGAGAGAGAGAGAGGGATACAGAGTCAGTCAGAGAGAGACTGAGGGATACAGAGTCAATCAGAGAGAGACTGAGGGATACAGAGTCAGTCAGAGAGAGAGGCTGAGGGATAGAGTCAGTCAGAGAGAGACTGAGAGATTCAGAGAGAGTCTGAGGGATACAGAGTCAGTCAGAGAGAGAGGCTGAGGGATAGAGTCAGTCAGAGAGAGAGACTGAGGGATACCGAGTCAGTCAGAGAGAGAGACTGAGGGATACAGAGTCAGTCAGAGAGAGAGAGTGATAGAGTCAGTCAAAGAGAGAGAGACTGAGGGATACAGAGTCAGTCAGCGAGAGAGATGGATACAGTCAGTCAGAGAGAGAGAGGGAGAGAGAGTGAGGGATAGAGTCAGAGAGCGAGAGAGAGAGAGACTGAGGGATACTGAGTCAGTCAGCGAGAGAGTGGGATAGAGTCAGTCAGAGAGACTGAGGGATAGAGTCAGTCAGAGAGAGAGAGGGATAGAGTCAGAGAGAGAGAGTCTGAGGGATACAGAGTCAGTCAGAGAGAGAGAGGAATAGAGTCAGTCAGAGAGAGAGGGAGAGAGAGTGAGGCTTAGAATCAGTCAGAGAGAGAGACTGAGGGTACAGAGTCAGTCAGAGAGAAAGACTGAGGGATACAGAGTCAAGTCAGAGAGAGAGACTGAGGGATAGAGTCAGTCAGAGAGAGAGACTGAGGGATAGAGTCAGTCAGAGAGAGAGACTGAGGGATAGAGTCAGTCAGAGAGAGTGAGGGATAGAGTCAGAGAGAGAGAGAGACTGAGGGAACTAGAGTCAGTCAGCGAGAGAGTGGGATAGAGTCAGTCAGAGAGACTGAAGGATAGAGTCAGTCAGAGAGAGAGGGATAGAGTCAGAGAGAGAGAGAGACTGAGGTATACAGAGTCAGTTAGAGATAGAGAGAGGGATAGAGTCAGTCAGAGAGAGAGGGAGAGAGAGTGAGGGATCGAGTCAGTCAGAGAGAGAGTGACTGAGCGTACAGTCAGTCAGAGAGAGAGACTGAGGGATACAGAGTCAGTCAGAGAGAGAGACTGAGGGATACAGAGTCAGTCAGAGAGAGAGAGACTGAGGGATACAGAGTCAGTCAGAGAGAGAGAGACTGAGGGATACAGGGCCATGTCAGAGAGATAGAGAGAGGGATAGAGTCAGTCAGAGAGAGAGACTGAGGGATACAGAGTCAGTCACCGAGAGAGATGGAAAGAGTCAGTCAGAAAGAGAGAGAGAGAGAGAGACGGAGGGATAGAGTCAGTCAGAGAGAGAGACTGAGGGATAGAGTCAGTCAGAGAGAGAGGGACACACATAGAGACTGATGGATACGGTGTCAGTAAGAGAGAGAGACTGAGGGACAGAGTCAGTCATAGAGAGAGAGAGAGAGAGAGAGACTGAGGGATAGAGTCAGTCAGAGAGAGAGAGAGAGAGACTGAGGGATAGAGTCAGTCAGAGAGAGAGACTGAGGGATACAGAGTCTGTCAGCGAGAGAGATGGATAGAGTCAGTCAGAGAGAGAGAGGGAGAGAGAGTGAGGGATAGAGTCAGAGAGAGCGAGAGAGAGAGAGACTGAGGGATACAGAGTCAGTCAGAGAGAGAGAGAGAGACTGAGGGATACAGAGTCAGTCAGAGAGAGAGAGAGACTGAGGGATAGAGTCAGTCAGAGAGAGAGAGAGAGACTGAGGGATACAGAGTCAGTCAGAGAGAGAGACTGAGGGATAGAGTCAGTCAGAGAGAGAGAGAGACTGGGGGATAGAGTCAGTAGAGAGAGGGACACACTTCGAGACTGAGGGATACAGTGTCACTAAGAGAAAGAGAGAGAAAAACACACAGACAGACAGAGAGAGGGACAGAATCAGTCAGAGAGAGGGACAGAATCGTTCAGAGAGAGAGAGACTGAGGGATACAGAGTCAGTCAGCGAGAGAAATGGATAGAGTCAGTCAGAGAGAGAGAGGGAGAGAGTGAGGGATAGAGTTAGAGAGAGAGAGAAACTGAGGGATACAGAGTCAGTCAGAGAGAGAGAGAGAGAGAGAGACTGAGGGATAGAGTCAGTCAGAGAGAGAGACTGAGGGATACAGAGTCAGTCAGCGAGAGAGATGGATAGAGTCAGTCAGAGAGAGAGGGAGAGAGAGTGAGGGATAGAGTCAGAGAGAGCGAGAGAGAGAGAGACTGAGGGATACAGAGTCAGTCAGAGAGAGAGAGAGACTGAGGGATACAGAGTCAGTCAGAGAGAGAGAGAGACTGAGGGATAGAGTCAGTCAGAGAGAGAGAGAGAGACTGAGGGATACAGAGTCAGTCAGAGAGAGAGAGAGACTGAGGGATAGAGTCAGTCAGAGAGAGAGAGAGACTGGGGGATAGAGTCAGTAGAGAGAGGGACACACTTCGAGACTGAGGGATACAGTGTCACTAAGAGAAAGAGAGAGAAAAACACACAGACAGACAGAGAGAGGGACAGAATCAGTCAGAGAGAGGGACAGAATCGTTCAGAGAGAGAGAGACTGAGGGATACAGAGTCAGTCAGCGAGAGAAATGGATAGAGTCAGTCAGAGAGAGAGAGGGAGAGAGTGAGGGATAGAGTTAGAGAGAGAGAGAAACTGAGGGATACAGAGTCAGTCAGAGAGAGAGAGGGATAGAGTCAGTCAGAGAGACTGAGGGATAGAGTCAGTCAGAGAGAGAGAGAGACTGAGGGATACAGAGTCAGTCAGAGAGAGAGAGGGATAGAGTCAGTCAGAGAGAGAGAGGGAGAGTAAGTGAGGGATAGAGTCAGTCTGAGAGAGAGAGAGAGAGAGACTGAGGGATACATAGTCAGTCAGAGCGAGAGAGGGATAGAGTCAGTCAGAGAGAGAGAGGGAGAGAGAGTGAGGGATAGAGTCAGTCAGAGAGAGAGAGAGAGAGACTGAGGGATACAGAGTCAGTCAGAGAGAGAGAGATAGAAACACACATACAGATAGTCAGAGAGAGAGGCATACACAGAGACTGAGAGAGAAAGACTGAGGGAAGGAGAGACTGAGGGATACAGAGAGAGTGAAAGACACACACAAAGAGACTGAGGGAGGGAGGGAGAGACTGAGGGATAGAGTCAGTCAGAGAGAGAGAGAGAGAGACTGAGGGATACAGAGAGAGTGAAAGATTCACACATAGAGACTGAGGGAGGGAGGGAGAGATTGAGGGAGTCGGTCAGAGAGAGAGAGAGAGGGATAGAGTCAGTCAGTGAGAGAGACTGAGGGATACAGAGTCAGTCAGCGAGAGAGATGGATAGAGTCAGTCAGAGAGAGAGAGGGAGAGAGAGAGGGGGATAGAGTCAGTCAGAGAGAGAGAGAGAGACTGAGGGATACAGAGTCAGTCTGAGAGAGAGGGATAGAGTCAGTCAGAGAGAGAGAGAGAGGGATAGAGTCAGTCAGAGAGAGAGGGACTGAGGGATACAAGTCAGTCAGAGAGAGCGAGAGATTGAGGGATAGAGTCAGTCAGAGAGAGTGAGACACACACACACAGACTGAGAGAGAGAGAGAGAGACTGAGGGATACAGAGTCAGTCAGAGAGAGAGAGGGATAGAGTCAGTCAGAGAGACTGAGGGATAGAGTCAGTCAGAGAGAGAGAGAGACTGAGGGATACAGAGTCAGTCAGAGAGAGAGAGAGGGATAGAGTCAGTCAGAGAGAGAGGGAGAGAGAGTGAGGGATAGAGTCAGTCAGAGAGAGAGAGAGAGACTGAGGGATACAGAGTCAGTCTGAGAGAGAGGGATAGAGTCAGTCAGAGAGAGAGAGAGAGGGATAGAGTCAGTCAGAGAGAGAGGGACTGAGGGATACAAGTCAGTCAGAGAGAGCGAGAGATTGAGGGATAGAGTCAGTCAGAGAGAGTGAGACACACACACACAGACTGAGAGAGAGAGAGAGAGACTGAGGGATACAGTCTCTCAGAGAGATAGAGAGGGACACACATAGAGAAAGAGAGAAAGAGACTGAGGGAGTGAAGGATACAGAGTCAGTCAGAGACAAAGAAACACATACACACAGAGGGACTGAGGGAGAGAGCGATACAGAGTCAGTCAGAGAGAGGGAGGGAGAGAGTGAGGGATAGAGTCAGAGAGAGAGAGACACTGAGGGATACAGAGTCAGTCTGAGAGAGAGAGGGATAGAGTCAGTCAGAGAGAGAGAGAGAGGGATAGAGTCAGTCAGAGAGAGAGGGACTGAGGGATACAAGTCAGTCAGAGAGAGCGAGAGATTGAGGGATAGAGTCAGTCAGAGAGAGTGAGACACACACACACAGACTGAGAGAGAGAGAGAGACTGAGGGATACAGTCTCTCAGAGAGATAGAGAGGGACACACATAGAGACAGAGAGAAAGAGACTGAGGGAGTGAAGGATACAGAGTCAGTCAGAGACAAAGAAACACATACACACAGAGGGACTGAGGGAGAGAGCGATACAGAGTCAGTCAGCGAGAGATGGATAGAGCCAGTCAGAGAGAGAGAGGGAGAGAGAGTGAGGGATAGAGTCAGAGAGAGAGAGAGAGACTGAGGGATACAGAGTCAGTCAGAGAGAGAGAGGGATAGAGTCAGTCAGAGAGAGAGAGAGAGACTGAGGGATACAGAGTCAGTCAGAGAGAGAGAGGGATAGAGTCAGTCAGAGAGACTGAGGGATAGAGTCAGTCAGAGAGAGAGAGAGAGAGACTGAGGGATACAGAGTCAGTCAGAGAGAGAGAGAGGGATAGAGTCAGTCAGAGAGAGAGAGAGAGAGAGGGATAGAGTCAGTCAGAGAGAGAGAGAGAGAGGGATAGAGTCAGTCAGAGAGAGAGAGAGAGCGCCTGAGGGATAGAGTCAGTCAGAGAGAGAGAGACTGAGGGATAGAGTCAGTCAGAGAGAGAGTGAGACTGAGGGATAGAGTCAGTCAGAGAGAGAGAGAGAGTGCCTGAGGGATAGAGTCAGTCAGAGAGAGAGGGACACACATAGAGACTGAGGGATACAGTGTCAGTAAGAGAAAGAGAGGGAAACACACATACAGACAGACAGAGAGAGGGACAGAATCAGTCAGAGAGAGAGAGACACACACAGAGACTGAGGGATACACCGTCAGTCAGAGATTGAGAGAGGGACACGCATAGAGACTGAGGGAGAGAGGGAGAGACTGAGGGATAGAGTCAGTCAGAGAGAGAGAGAGACTGAGGGATACAGAGAGAGTGAAAGATACACACATAGAGACTGAGGGAGGGAGGGAGAGATTGAGGGGGTCAGTCAGAGAGAGTGAGAGAGAGAGGGATAGAGTCAGTCAGAGAGAGAGATAGAAACACACATACAGATAGACAGAGGGACAGAATCAGTCATACACAGAGACTGAGAGAGAAAGACTGAGGGAAGGAGAGACTGAGGGATACAGAGAGAGTAAAAGACACACACATAGAGACTGAGGGAGGGTGGGAGAGATTGAGGGAGTCGGTCAGAGAGTGAGAGAGAGAGGGATAGAGTCAGTCAGAGAGAGAGAGAGTGATAGTCAGTCAGAGAGAGAGGGACAAACAGAGACTGAGGGATAGAGTCTCAGTAAGAGAGAGAGAGAGAGAGAGAAACACACATACAGACAGACAGAGAGGGACAGAATCAGTCAGAGAGAGAGAGACACACACAGAGACTGAGAGAGAGACTGAGGGATACAGAGTCAGTCAGAGAGAGAGAGGGACTGAGGGATACAAGTCAGTCAGAGAGAGCGAGAGATTGAGGGATAGAGTCAGTCAGAGAGAGTGAGACACACACACACACAGACTGAGAGAGAGAGAGAGACTGAGGGATACAGTCTCTCAGAGAGATAGAGAGGGACACACATAGAGAGAGAGAGAAAGAGACTGAGGGAGTGAAGGATACAGAGTCAGTCAGAGACAAAGAAACACATACACACAGAGGGACTGAGGGAGAGAGCGATACAGTCAGTCAGAGAGAGGGAGGGAGAGAAGGATACAGAGTCAGTCAGAGAGAGAGAGAGACTGAGGGAGAGAGGGATACAGAGTCAGTCAGAGAGAGAGAGAAACACACACACACAGGGACAGAGTCAGACAGAGAGAGAGAGAGACTGAGGGATACAGAGTCAGTCAGAGAGAGTGAAAGACACACACAGACAGACAGAGGGACAGAGTCTGTCAGAGAGAGAGAGAGAGAAGGACTGAGGGATACAGAGTCAGTCAGAGAGAGACTGATAAACACAATTACAGACAGAGAGAGGGATAATCAGTCAGAGAGCGAGACACACACACGGAGACAGAGAGAGAGAGAGAGAGACTGAGGGATACCGAGTCAGTCAGAGAGGGACAGTCAGTCAGTAACAGAGAGGGACACACACACATAGAGATAGAGAGAGGGATACAGAGTCAGAGAGGGATACAGAATCAGAGAGAGTGAGAAGGACACACACATAGAGCCTGATAGAGAGAAACTGAGGGAGAGAGGGATACAGAGAGAGAGAGACATGGAGGGAGGGAGAAGTCATGGAGTGGGAGTGACTGGGTGAGTGAGAGATGCAGTTAGTGTGAGAGAGAATGAAGACAATGGAGGGACTGGGGAGAGAGAGTGGCAGTGAGGGCCCTGGAGTGAGTCAGGCAGAGACTGGCCGAGTGAGTGTGTGAGAGAGAGAGACACTTAGAATGTAAAATAAGTTTCTCTTGCTCATTCCTAAATATTTTACATTTTATCTTGTATATTCTACATATTCTAGACCCCTCAACCTCTGGAAATGGTATCTTTCTATCTCGTCATAATTCTAAATACCTTCATCAGAACACCCTCCTTTGTTCCAACAAAATAGCCCCAATTTTTCAGATTCTTTTTCCGTGTTTGGATTTCCTCATACCAGAATCGGTGAATCTGTGCTGCACTCTCTCTCTTACCTCAACATCCTTTTTTGTGTTGAGCCCAAAAGTGCACACAGGACTCCAACTGCGGTCTTTTCTAGATCCTCTGTTACGTAGAAACATAGAAAATAGGTGCAGGAGTAGGCCATTGGTCCCTTCGAGCCTGCACCACCATTCAATAAGATCATGACTGATCATTCACCTCAGTACCCTTTTCCTGCTTTCGCTCCATACCCCTTGATCCCTTTAGCCGTAAGGGCCATATCTAATTGCCTCTTGAATATATCCAACGAGCTGGCATCAACAACTCTCTGCGGTAGAGAATTCCACAGGTTAACAACTCTCTGAGTGAAGAAGTTTCTCCTCATCTCGGTCCTAAATGGCTCACCCCTTATCCGAGACTGTGTGGGAGTGGGAGAGCTATAGTGGTAGGGGATTCTATTGTAAGGGGAATAGATAGACGTTTCTGCGGCCGCAACCGAGACTCCAAGATGGTATGTTGCCTCCCTGGTGCAAGGGTCAAGGATGTCTCAGAGCGGGTGCAGGACATTTTGAAAAGGGAGGGTGAACAGCCATCTGTTGTGGTGCATATAGGTACCAACGATATAGGTAAAAAATGGGATGAGGTCCTACGAGACGAATTTAGGGAGCTAGGAGCTAAATTTAAAAGTAGGACCTCAAAAGTAGTAATCTCAGGACTGCTACCAGTGCCACGTGCTAGTCAGAGTAGGAATCGAAGGATAGCTCAGATGAATACGTGGCTTGAGGAGTGGTGCAGAAGGGAGGGATTCAAATTCCTGGAACATTGGAACCGGTTCTCGGGGATGTGGGACCAGTACAAACCGGACGGTCTGCACCTGGGCAGGACCAGAACCAATGTCCTAGGGGGAGTGTTTGCAAGTGCTGTTGGGGAGGGGTTAAACTAATGTGGCAGGGGGATGGGAACCTATGCAGGGAGACAGAGGGAAGTAGAATGGGGGCAGAAGCAAAAGATAAAAAGAAGAAAAGTAAAAGTGGAGGGCAGAGAAACCTAAGCCAAAAAGCAAAAAGGGCCACATTACAGCAAAATTCTGAAGAGGCAAAGTGTGTCAGAAAGACAAGCCTGAAGGCTCTGTGCCTCAATGCGCGGAGTATTCGGAATAAGGTGGACGAATTAACTTGCGCAGATAGCAGTTAATGGGTATGATGTAATTGGCATCACGGAGACATGGCTCCAGGCTGACCAAGGCTGGGAACTCAATATCCAGGGGTATTCAACATTTAGGAAGGATAGACAGAAAGGTAAAGGAGGTGGGGTGGCATTGCTGGTTAAAGAGGAAATTAATGCAAAATAAGGAAGGACATTAGCTTGGATGATGTGGAATCGGTATGGGTGGAACTTGCAGAATACCAAAGGGCAGGAAACGCTAGTGGGAGTTGTGTACAGACCACCAAATAGTAGTAGTGAGGTTGGGGACAGCATCAAACAAGAAATAAGGGATGCGTGCAATAAAGGTACAGCAGTTATCATGGGTGACTTTAATCTACATATTGACTGGGCTAACCAAACTGGTAGCAATGAGGTGGAGGAGGATTTCCTGGAGTGTATTAGGGATGGTTTTCTAGACCAATATGTCGAGGAACCAACTCGAGAGCTGGCTTTCCTAGACTGGGTGATGTGTAATGAGAAAGAACTAATTAGCAATCTTGTTGTGCGAGGCCTCTTGGGGAAGAGTGACTATAATATGGTAGAATTCTTTATTAAGATGGAGAGTAACACAGTTAATTCAGAAACTAGGGTCTTGAACTTAAGGAAAGGTAACTTTGATGGTATGAGGTGTGAATTGGCTAGAATTGACTGGCAAATAATACTTAAAGGGTTGACGGTGGATAGGCAATGGCAAACATTTAAAGATCACATGGATGAACTTCAACAATTGTACATCCCTGTCTGGTGTAAAAATAAAACGGGGAAGGTGGCTCAACCGTGCCTAACAAGGGAAATTAAGGATAGTGTTAAATCCAAGGAAGAGGCATATAAATTGGCCAGAAAAAGCAGCAAACCTGAGGACAGGAAGAAATTTAGAATTCAGCAGAGGAGGACAAAGGGTTTAATTAAGAGGGGGAAAATAGAGTACGAGAGGAAGCTTGCTGGGAACATAAAAACTGACTGCAAAAGCTTTTATAGATGTGCGAAGAAAAAAGATTAGTGAAGACAAACGTAGGTCCCTTGCAATCAAATTCAGGTGAATTTATAATGGGGAACAAAGAAATGGCAGACCAATTGAACAAATACTTTGGTTCTGTCTTCACGAAGGAAGACACAAATAACATTCCGGATGTACTAGGGAACCGAGGGTCTAGTGAGAAGGAGGAACTGAAGGATATCCTTTTAGGCGAGAAATTGTGTTTGGGAAATTGATGGGATTGAAGGCTGGGGCCTGATAGTCTGCATCCCAGAATACTTAAGGAAATGGCCCTAGAAATAGTGGATGCATTGGTGATCATTTTCCAACAGTCTATCGACTCTGGATCAGTTCCTATGGACTGGAGGGTAGCTAATGTAACACCACTTTTTAAAAAGGGAGGGAGAGAGAAAACGGGTAATTATAGACCATATAGCCTGACATCAGTAGTGGGGAAAATGTTGGAATCAATTATTAAGGATGAAATAGCAGCGCATTTGGAAAGCAGTGACAGGATCGGTCCAAGTCAGCATGGATTTATGAAAGGGAAATCATGCTTGACAAATCTTCTGGAATTTTTTGAGGATGTAACTAGTAGAGTGGACAAGGGAGAACCAGTGGATGTGGTGAATTTGGACTTTCAAAAGGCTTTTGACAAGGTCCCACACAAGAGATTGGTGTGCAAAATCAAAGCACATGGTATTGGGGGTAATGTACTGACGTGGATAGAGAACTGGTTGGCAGACAGGAAGCAGAGAGTCGGGATAAACGAGTCCTTTTCAGAATGGCAGACAGTGACTAGTGGAGTACCGCAGGTCTCAGTGCTGGGTCCCCAGCTCTTTACGATATACATTAATGATTTAGATGAAGGAATTGAGTGTAATATCTCCAAGTTTGCGGATGACACTAAACTGGGTGGCGGTGTGAGCTGTGAGGAGGACGCTAAGAGGCTGCAGGGTGACTTGAACAGGTGAGGTGAGTGGGCAAATGCATGGCAGATGCAGTATAATGTGGATAAATGTGAGGTTATCCAATTTGAGGGGAAAAACACGAAGGCAGAATATTATCTGAATGGCGGCAGATTAGGAAAAGGGGAGGTGCAATGAGACCTGGGTGTCATGGTTCATCAGTCATTGAAAGTTGGCATGCAGGTACAGCAGGCGGTGAAGAAGGCAAATGGTATGTTGGCCTTCATAGCTAGGGGATTTGAGTATAGGAGCAGGGAGGTCTTACTGCAGTTGTACAGGGCCTTGGTGAGGCCTCACCTGGAATATTGTGTTCAGTTTTGGTCTCCTACTCTGAGGAAGGACGTTCTTGCTATTGAGGGAGTGCAGCGAAGGTTCGCCAGACTAATTCCCGGGCTGGCTGGACTGACATATGAGGAGAGACTGGACACGGGGGCAAGTCAGTCAATAATGAGTAAAAAGGCCTTCGGCAGGCTGTGGGGAAAAAAGGCACACAGGCCCAAGCTCAGCCCCATTCACAACAAACTAAGGACTTACACCAAGGAACTAATCCCTGCAATTGGCAGTGCAGAAGTCAAAGTCTCCTATGACAGAGCAGTACACAAACTCCCACTGTGGATTGTGTCGGGATGGCCCCACACTGTTTGGCAGAAGTTGGCTGAGAAAAATCCGCTGGAACTGGGACGACATCCGAGCGCTTTCGTCCGTCGACGACGCCTCAAGTACAGGTTCTGAGCAAGTTACCATCGTTGTTCGAGCCAGGCATTGGAAGCTTCTCAGGGGTGAAAGTGCAGATCCATTTGGTTCCCGGTACGCAACCCATCCACCACAAGGCTTGGGCGGTACCGTAAATGATGCGTGAAAAAGTGGAAATTGAGCTGGACAGGCTGCAACGTGAAGGCATCATCGCGCCGGTGGAATTCAACGACTGGGCCAGTCCAATTGTCCCGGTACTTAAGTAGGACGGCACGGTTAGAATTTGTGGGGACTATAAAGTAACGATTAACCGTTTTTCGCTGCAGGACCAGTACCCGCTACCCAAGACAGACGACCTATTTGCGACCCTGGCTGGAGGGAAGATGTTCACCAAGCTGAATCTGACCTCGGCCTACATGACGCAAGAGCTGGAGAAGTCTTCGAAAGGCCTCACCTGCATCAACACGCACAAAGGTCTGTTTATTTACAACCGGTGCCCGTTCGGGATTCGGTCAGCCGCGGCGATTTTCCAGCGGAACAAGGAGAACTTGCTAAAGTTGGTTCCTTGCACAGTGGTTTTCCAGGACGACATATTGGTTACAGGTCGGGACACCATGGAGCACTTGAAGAATCTGAAAGGGGTTCTTAGTCGGTTGGATCGCATGGGGCTCAGGTTGAAACGCTCGAAGTGTGTTTTCCTGGCACAGGACGTCGAGTTCTTGGGAAGAAGAATCGCAGCAGACGGCATCAGACCTACCGACGCCAAGACGGAGGCCATCAAGAACGCGCTGCGACCACAGAATGTGACAGAGCTGCGGTCGTTCCTGGGACTCCTTAATTATTTCGGTAATTTCCTACCTGGGTTAAGCACCCTGCTAGAACTCCTACGCTTCTGCGCAAAGGAGATGTCTGGGTATGGGGGAATTCACAAGAGGCTGCCTTTAAGAAAGCCAGAAATCTGTTGGTGTTCAAACTGCTTGTCCTGTATAACCCTTGTAAACGGTTAGTGCTAGCTTGTGATGCGTTGTTATACGAGGTCGGATGTGTGTTACAACAGGCTAATGATTCGGGGATTTTGCAACCGGTCGCTTATGCGTCCAGGAGTTTGTCCCAGTCCGAAAGGGCTTACAGATGATTGAAAAAGAGGCTCTGGCGTGCGTCTACGGGGTAAAAAAAATGCACTAGTACTTACTTGGCCTCAAGTTTGAGCTTGGAACTGACCACAAGCTACTCATATCGCTGTTCTGAGAGCAAAGGGATTAATACCGATTCCACTGCCCGCATCCAATAAGGGCGCTCATGCTGTCGACATACAACTATGTAATCCACAACAGACCGGGCAAAGAGAACTGCGAAGATGCTCTCAGTCGGCTGCCATTACCCACCATCAGGATGGAAATGGCACAGCCAGCGGACTTGCTCATGATCATGGAAGCATTTGAGAATGAGAAGACCCCCGTTACAGCCCGCCAGATCAGGACCTGGACCAGTCAGGATCCTTTACTGTCCTTGGTAAAAAAAACTGTCCTCCATGGGAGCTGGTCCGGTGTCCCAGTGGAGATGCAGGAGGCGATTAAGCAGTTCCACACAAGCAAAGACGAGTTGTCCCTGCAGGCGGACTAGAAAGGCAGAGACACGTTCGTATGTGAACTGCACAGCACCCACCCAGGCATCGTAATGATGAAAGCCATAGCCAGATCCCATGTGTGGTGGCCCGGCATCGACTCAGATTTGGAGTCATGCGTGCGCCAGTGCAACACTTGCTCTCAGCTGAGCAACGCACCCAGAGAGGCACCGCTATGTTTGTGGTCGTGGCCCTCCAAACCGTGGTCGAGGATCCACGCAGACTATGCTAGGCCATTTCTAGGCAAAATGTTTTTGGTTGTGGTGGACGCTTACTCAAAATGGATTGAATGTGCAATAATGTATGTAAGCACGTCCACGGCCACCATTGAAAGCCTACGAGCCATGTTTGCTACGTATGGCCTGCCAGATGTCCTAGTCAGCAACAATGGGCCGTGCTTCACCAGTGCTGAATTCAAGGAATTCATGACCCGCAACGGGATCAAACACGTCACATCTGCCCCGTTCAAGCCCGCATCCAACGGCCAGGCAGAACAGGCAGTTCAGACCATCAAGCAAAGCTTGAAACGTGTGTCGGAAGGCTCCCTGCAGACCCGCCTGTCCCAAGTGCTGCTCAGCTACCGCACCAGACCCCACTCACTCACCGGGGCTCCCCCAGCCGAGCTGCTCATGAAAAAGGTGCTTAAAACAAGGCTCTCTCTTGTCTACCCTGATCTCCGTGGAGGGCAAGCGGCATCAACAAAGTGTGTACTATGACCGCGCAAATTTGTCATGCGATATTGAGATCAATGATCCCGTGTTTGTGCTCAATTATGGATTGGTCCCAAATGGCTTGCTTGCATGGTCACAGCCAAAGAGGGGAGTAGGGTGATTCAGGTCAAATTGGCCAATGGACAAACGTACAGAAAACATTTGGACCAAATCAAATTACGGTTCACCAACAGCTACGAACATCCCGAAGAGGACGCCACCAACTTTGACCCTCCAACACACATACAAGTGGCAACTGACATCATGGTTCACCACGAAACTGAACTCATCATTCCCAGCAGCCTGGCAAGGCCGACTGCCCAACAGCCCAGTGAAGAACTGACCAACCCACCCACACCCGCATTTGTACCAAGATGATTGACAAGGGAGCGAAAAGCCCCAGATCGTCGCACCTTGTAAGTAAGTGTACTGTTGACTTCACGGGGGAGTGATGTTATGTACTTAATCCTTTGTAACCTGCATGACATCTGACCATCAGAGAAACCACCTGTTGGAGTCCCAAGGGATGCCAGCATCTCTTGGGAGCACTGTATATAAGCAGGCCACCCACGAGGTATCTGCACTGTGGAATCTTATTAAAGGAGCTAAGGTCACACTGGCTCATTGTACACAGTACTCAGTTTCATCCTTTATTATGAGTGTACCACCATGAGCCCTAATTTTGTTCAATAACTTCTTGTGTGGCACCTTATCGAATGCCTTCTGAAAATCCAAATACACTACATCCATTGGTTCCCCCTTATCTATTCTACTAGTTACAACCTCAAAAAACTCTTAACAGATTTGTCAAACATGATTTACCTTTCATAACTCCGCGTTGACTCTGCCCAATCCTGTTACTATTTTCTAAGTGCCCTGTTACCACGTGCTTAATAATAGATGTCAGGCTAACTGTTCTGTAATTCCCCATTTTCTCTTTCCCTCCTTTCTTAAATAGTGGGGTTACATTAGCTACCTTCCAATCTGTGGGAACCGTTCTAGAATATATGGAATTTTGGAAGATGAAAACCAATGCATCTGCTATCTCTATAGCCACCTCTTTCAAAACCCTAGGATGTAGGCTATCTAGTCCAGAGGATTTATCGGCTTTCAGTCCCATTAATTTCTCCGGTACTTTTTAAAAAAGTAATACTAATTTCTTTCAGTTCCTCATTCTCGCTAGACCCTAGTTCTCCACTATTTCTGGGAATTTTTTTGTATCTTCTTCCGTGAAGACAGACACAAAGTATTTGTTTAATTTCTCTGCATTTCCTTATGCCCCATTATAATTTCTCCTGTCTCAGTCTGTAAGGGACACAGATTTACTTTTGCTAATTTCCTTTTTACATACCTATAGAAGCTTTTACCGTCTGTTTTTATGTTTACACTCATATTTTATTTTCCGTTTCTTAATCAATTTCTTGGTCCTCCTTTGCTGAATTCTAAAATCCTCCCAATCCTCAGGCTTACTGCTCTTTTTGGCAACATTATAAGCCTCTTACTTTGATCTAATACTATCTTTAATTTCCCTTGTTGGCCACGGTTGGACCACTTTTCCTGTGGGTTTTTTGTACCTTAAAGGAATGTATGTTTGTTGTAAATTATGTATTCTTTAAATGCTATCCATTGCATGTCATATCTTTTAATGTAGTTTCCCAATCTACCTTAGCCAACTCGCCCCTCATACCTATATAGTTTGCTTTGTTTAGATTTACGACCCTAGTTTCAGATTTAACTAAATCACTTTCAAGCTCAATATAAAATTCTATCATATTAACACTCTTCCCTAAAGGCACCTTTACTACAAGGTTATTAATTAACCCTTTCTCATTGCACAATACTAGATCTAAAATAGCTTGTTCCCTAGTTGGTTCCTCTACATACTGATCAAGAAAACCATCTTATATACATTCCATGAATTCGTCTTCTACACTATTACTGCATATTCGGTTTATATGTAGATTAAAGCCCCCCATGATTACTGTATTACCCTTGTTACATGCACCTCTAATTTCCTGATTTATACTGTGCCCTACATTACCACTACTGTTTGGGGACCTAAAAACAACTCCCACCAATGTTTTCTGCCTCTTGCTGTTTCTTAGCTTCACCCAAACTGATTCTACGTCTTGATTTTCAGAACTAAGATCCTTTCACTCTACTGTCTTTATCCCATCCTTTATTATCAGGGCTACCCTTCTTTTCCATTTTGCCTATCTCTTCTAAAAGTTAAGTATCATGGAATATTTAGTTCCCAACCTTGGCCAACCTTCCCAACTTTGCAACCACATCTCTGCAATGGCTATTAGATCAAAGCTATTAATTTCTATCTGTGCTATTAATTCATCTATTTTGTTGCGAATGCTTCGTGCATTCAGATATAGTGCCTTTAGTTTTGACTTTTTTCTATTTTTTCCTGATGTCACTGTAGCCAGTGATGCCCCTTTACCGTTGTTACTCTCTCTGTACCTTCGTGACCCACTCTGCTTATTTTTACCCAAAATTCTGATCTCCTCTAGAGCCTTGTCATTTTTCTTGCTGCTTTTTAATTGACTTTTTCCTGAAACCTCCCCCCCGCTCAAATAGTGGGGTTACATTTGCTACCTTCCAAACGATGGGAACCGTTCTAGAATCTATGGAATTTTGGAAAATGACAACCAATGCATCCACTATCTCTATAGCTACCTCTTTCAAAACCCTAGGATGTAGGCCACCAGGTCCAGGGGATTTATTGGCTTTCAGTCCCATTAATTTCTCTAGTACCATTTTGCTACTACCCTGTAATACCAATTTCTTTCAGTTCCTCAGTTAGAAATTGTACTTCCGAATTCTGATTTCCGGGTCCAAATCATGAATATAAATTGTGAACAATAGTGGTCCCAGCACAGATCCCTGTGGAACACTTCCTACCATTTGCCACTTTGAGTACCTACCCTTAATCCCACTCTCTGTTTTCTGTCTTTTAATATGCATGGATGCAATCCATCTAGACCATGTGTATTATCCCCTCTAAATTTGATTTGTTTATCAATTATCTCCACCCTGTCGAAATCTCGACTTTTTCTTTTACTAGCTTCATTTTTTTTTCATAAGTCACTATCAGGTTCTCTTTTTTTTTTACATTTGATTTACTTCCTCTGTTAATTTTACATGGGCTTGAAGAATCGGAACCCAGGCCTTTTCTATTACTTTCCTTTTTTTTTTTACCTGGATCTCTGTTTATAAGACACTCCTCTAGACATGTTGTTCTCTCTAAATTAAATGAACCATCGGGTGGAAATGGCCTGTTTTCACCCTTAGTCCACTTTACTGGTTTTTGTTTCTTTGGTCAATTGAAGACTGACCACAATTCTGGAGCATGACATAGGCTGGTGTGCCTTTTGGTGGTGGTTTACTTGCTCTGGCACCCATTCTGGATGATTAAGATTTTCCACAGTTTCTGATCTCACAATCCTTTCGGCCAACCGAGTTCTCTACGCCCACTTCTCCTGGCCGTTACGTGGCCTGAAAAGGCTCTTAATTCGGGCTCAGTCTGGGTGTGTGAGATATGTTGGCACGAACCAACCGTAGTTGATCAATCAGTTACTGTTTCTTTTCTTAATCAATCCTTGTGTTTTTTTTTTCGAATCACAATTTTCCCTAGTGACTCTTCCTGTTTCTCTAATGGCAATCTCTCACAAAGGTGTTGCACACAACAGTAATACAAGGACAACAAACAATATTCCCGCGAGTACACAAATCATAACCTCTAAACAAATTCTCAGTCTGCGTTGTACGCCACTACAGACCGAGTCCTTAACTTATCCTAATAAAAACTGATAAAACTTAAGGTTCCGTACCCAAACTCTTTGATCGATTGCGCTCTTTTTCTTTTTAATAGTCTTATCACATAAGAACCCCTTCCGAATTAAAAACAATAAAAATCTTATCACATAAGAACCTTCGATCGATTAGCGCTTTCTTTTTTCTTTTTTTTTAATAGTCTTATCACATAAGAACCCCTTCCGAATTAAAAACAATAAAAATCTTATCACATAAGAACCTGGAACCCTTTTCGATCGACTAGCGCTCCCTTACCTACTGAAACCTTCCCCGGGCTGTCTCGAGATTTTTTCCAGAACCTGTTCTCTTCTGCTGGCGAGCTGAGAAAGAAATGGTTATAAAAAAAATACCTTTAACTTTTAAATGCCGAGTCTTGTAGATGCAGTACCTCCGCTGTGGACAACAGATTACATATGCGATTCAACAGTGAAGAAACCTCTTGTGAGCAAAAGGCTCACCTTGTTTGGCCACCGAAGCCTTTCACTGGAGAGGCACTATGCCTGTATCCGTTTCACTCACAGGACAGAGAGTATGCATCTCGGTGGAACCTCCAATAACTGTCGAAATCTCGACCTCAGAAAAGAATGACTCCGACACTTACAGCTCCGGTAGAAGTTTCCTTTTTAATTAGCTTGCTCGCAAGGGGTAGGTCACACTCAGTCAAGGGCTAAGTGAACACCTCCGAAATGGTTCAGTTTAACAAGATATTTATACAGTAAAACCAAAGTTCTGGCCTCTCCCTGTGTATTGCTCTGTCTCACAGTCAGTGAATACAGATAAAGAGTTAATTACTATATCCTGGTCCTGACATGGTGTCCAGATATTTCCTTTTGTCAGGGTTATCAGAAAGCCAAATGGCCATTACTCCATGAGTCATAGGTAATGGCCTATCACCTGTCTTGTATTGTGTCAGGATTGTTTCAATTTCCTGGTCAGTTTATCTGTTTGCATCAAATGGATGAGGTCTCGGAAAGAGATAATGGCTAGAAGATAAGGGTGGGGTGACATGGAACTCCTGTAGTGTAGACAATAGGAGAGCACCATGGGGGGTTACTTGTCTCAGCATGACTTGTCTCCTAGCTGTCTGATGGCCATCAGCCATCTCAAACCAGGTTTATGCAAGCTGACTGCTAAAATGCAGAAAGTTCTGGAAGGGCCAGGACTCCATTTTAATCAAAAGGCACACAAATACCATATGGTATCAGCTTAGATAAAAATACATTTCCACAACCCCCCCCTCCCCTTTCTTAAATGTCTTTATTTTTTTTTGATCTCTTCTAATGTCATGCCTACCTTGTTAGTTTCCCTGGTAAATACTGAGGCAAAATAATGATTTAATATTTCTGCCATATCACTGTCATTACCTGCGAGTTTATCATGTGTATCCTTTAGTGGCATTATCCCTATCCAACTTTTTCTTTTCTTATTTATGTGCCTTTTCTCTTTCTATTTATATTCCTCGATAATTTAATTTCGTAGTTCCTTTTTGCTTTCCTAATTGTTTTTTTGACTTCCTTCATTACCTCTTCAGATTCCCGTTTGTCATCCTCTCATTTATTGCCTATGTACTTAGTATATTCCTTTTTCTTTCATTTTAATTTGACCCTTTTCTCTTTATTCATCCATGGTGTTTCATTATTGTTTTTTAGGAGAGTATATTTATCCACAACTCTCTTGAACACCGTTTTTAATATTTCCCACTGCTGTTCTATTTGTTTGTCAATTTATTTTCCAGTTTACCTTCCCTAGTTCTATTCTCATCCTCTCAAAATTAGCTTTTTACCAATCTATTAATTTGGTCTTTGTGTTACTTATATCTCAATCATTAATTTAAACCTTATTACATCATGATCACTGTTGCCTAGCTGTTCCTCAATGCTTCTTTTATCTGCTCTTGTCCATTTCCCATCTGAAAACTGATACGTCCTTACTGTACAGTACAAATGCACACGAGGCCCATACTAGAGAGAAGGTCACTCTGTGACCAGTGACCTTTATTAGCCAGCACTGAAGTGGAGAAGATGGGTGGAGCTTCCCCTTTTATACCTGAAAGTCCAGGTTAGAAGTGTCTCCCACAAGTTCACCACCTAGTGGTCAGTGTTCTCACGGTGTACAACTTAGGTCAGTTTATACATGGATTATAATGACAGTTGAATACATGACATCACCTCACCCCCAAAGTCTTATTGGGATCACAGGTTAAGTCTCTCTGGTGGTTTACGCTCCCTTGTAGAGCGCCTGAGTTGGGGCTCCGGTTGTTGGGCGCTGGCCTGAGTGTCTTCTGTTTGCGGTGCCTCAGGCCTGTCCGGACTGCCCACAGTGACTGGGCTCTCCTCCACTTGGTTCCAGTGTTCGGTCAACTGTGGTGGAGTGAACTCTACATCATGTTCTTCCTCTGCTTCTTCTATGGGGTTGCTGAACCTCCTTTTTGTTTGATCCACATGTTTGAGGCAGATTTGTCCATTGGTAAATTTAACTACTAGAATCCTATTCCCCTCTTTGGCAAAGACAGTGCCTGCGAGCCATTTGGGCCCTGCAGTGTAGTTGAGGACAAAGACAGGGTCATTGACATCAATACATTGCGCCCTCGCATTCCCATCATGGTAGTCACATTGTGACCGGTGCCTGCTCGCAACAATTTCTTTCATGGTAGGGTGTATAAGGGATAACCTGGTTTTGAGCATCCTTTTCATTAGCAGCTCTGCGGGTAGAACCCCTGTGAGCGAGTGCGGTCGGGATCTATTGGCCAACAGGAGGCGTGATAAGCGGCTTTATAGGGAACCCCCTTGGATTCTGAGCATCCCCTGTTTGATTATCTGCACTGCTCGTTCAGCCTGGCCGTTTGAGGCCGGCTTGAACGGTGCCGTTCTGACATGGTTGATACCATTTCCTGCCATGAAGTCCTGGAATTCAATGCTTGTAAAGCACGGGCCATTGTCGCTGACCAAGACATCCGGTAGACCATGGGCGGCGAACATTGCCCGTAGACTTTCTACTGTGGCAGAGGATGTGCTTGAATTGAGAATGTCACACTCGATCCATTTGGAGTAGGCGTCTACTACAACCAAAAATATTTTTCTCATGAAAGGACCTGCGTAGTCCACATGGATGCGTGACCATGGCTAAGGGGGGCTTCCCTGGGCGCATTGCCCAGCTGGGCACACGTGTTGCACCTGCGAACACAAAGTTCCAGGTCTGCATCTATCCCTGGCAACCAAACGTGTGACCTGGCAATTGCCTTCATCATGACAAGGCCGGGTGCTCATTGTGGAGTTCTCGGATGAACGCCTCTCTGCCCATCTGGGGCATGACTACTCAATTTCCCCATAGTAGGCAATCGGCCTGAATCGAGAGTTTATCCTTGCGCCTGTGAAATGGTTTAAATTCCTCAGGGCATGCCCCGTACGTGGCTGCCCAGTCCCCATTCAGGACACATTTCTTGCCTAAAGACAGTAGCAGGTCTCCATTTGTCGAGACTTTGATCTGACGGGCTGTCACGGGTGAGCCTTCGCTTTCGAAAGCTTCAACAGCCATGACCATCTCAGCAGCATGCTCGGTTGCCCCCTCGGTGGTGGCTGCTGAGTGCATCGGCGCAGTTTTCAGTGACCGGTCTGTGCCGAATTGTCTAGTCATAGGCGGCTAATGTGAGTGCCCACCTCTGTATGCGGGCCGACGCATTTGCATTTATAGCCTTGTTGTCGGCCAAAAGGGACGTTAGGGGTTTGTGATCTGTCTCCAGCTCAAATTTCCTGCTAAACAGGTACTGGTACATTTTTTTTTACTGCATATACACATGCAAGTGCTTCCTTTTCTACCATCCCGTAGCCCCTCTCTGCCTGGGACAGACTTCTGGAGGCATAAGCTACCGGCTGTAACTGACCCTTGGCATTAACATGCTGCAACACACACCCGACCTCATAGGACGACGCATCGCACGTTAAAACAAGTTTCTTACATGGGACATATAGCATTAACAGATTGTTGTAGCATAACAAATTTCGTGCTCTATCAAAAGCCCTTTCCTGGCTGTCCCCCCAGACCCATTCGCGACCTTTGCGTAGGAGCACCTGAAGCGGCTCTTAACAGCGTGCTCAATTTGGGAAGAAAGTTACCAAAATAGTTCAGAGCCCCAGGAACGAACGCAGCTCCGTCGTGTTACGGGGTCTGGGTGCTCTCTGGATCGCTTCTGTTTTGGACGCAGTAGGTCTGACCCCGTCTGCTGCTACCCTCATCCCCAGGAATTCTACCTCTGGAGCTAGGAAGACGCACTTCACCTTTTTCAGTCGCAGACCTACCCGGTCCAGTCTGCGTAGCACCTCTTCCAAGTTGTGGAGGTGTTCTTCAGTATCGCAACCCGTGATGAGGATGTCGTCTTGAAAAACCACCGTCCTTCGAATCGACTTGAGGAGACTTTCCATG
Organism: Pristiophorus japonicus; assembly: GCF_044704955.1. Classification (NCBI taxonomy): domain Eukaryota; kingdom Metazoa; phylum Chordata; class Chondrichthyes; family Pristiophoridae; genus Pristiophorus; species Pristiophorus japonicus. Next base: position 155,745,225 of record NC_091980.1, on the reverse strand, counting down.
TTTCGTTGAAAGATCGCGGCGGCCAAGTGAATCCCGAACGGACATCTGTTGTACTCAAACAACCTCTTGTGTGTCGTGATGGTGGTCAGCTTCTTCGACTCACTCGCCAGCTCCTGGGTCATGTAAGCTGAGGTCAGGTCCAATTTTGAAAAAAGTTTGCCACCGGATAGCGTCGCTAAAGAGGTCCTCCACTCTCGGTAGCGGGTAGTGGTCTTGGAGTGACACCCGATTGATGGTGGCCTTGTAATCACCACATATCCTGACCGACCCATCCGTCTTGAGCACCGACACAATCGGGCTTGCCCAGTCACTGAATTCGACTGGCGAGATGATGCCTTCCCTCAGCAGGCGGTCCAGTTCACCTTCTATGTTTTCCCGCATCACGTACGGCACCGCTCTGGTCCCCATGAAAGTGCCAATGCCGGGTTGAAATAGTGAGTCAAATTTGTCCAGGACCTGTGAGCATGATATTCGCTCCACAGAAGAAATTGCATTGACATCGCCCCATTTCCAGTTCGTGACAACAAGCCAACTCCTCCCCAGCAGTGCGGGACCGTCCCCCGGGACAATCCAGAGTGGCAACCTGTTCTCCGAATCTTTGTGGGTCACGACTACCGTGGCGCTGCCTAGCACGGGAATGATCTCTTTTGTATATGTCCGTAGCAGTGCATCAATCGGCAATAATTTTGGCCTCCTGGCCCGAAACTTGTCGAACTGTTTGATACTCATCAGGGACTGGCTGGCCCCCGTGTCTAGCTCCATTGATACTGGGATGCCATTGAGGAGCACTTTCATCATTATCGGTGGTGTCCTGGTATATGAACTGTATATGTGCTCCACATGAACTCGCTGAACTTCAGCTTCCAGCGATTTCCCCCAGTGTCCATTTGGCCTCGTAGGGCTTACATCGGGCCCGTCCTCCTCATATATCAACCTGGCTGCAGGCTTCCTGCACAGACGCGCCAATTGACCGCTGACGTTGCAATTTCTGCAGGTATATTGCTGATACCCGCAAGCTCTGGCTGAGTGTTTGCCTCCACACCTCCAACATGAGCCGTTGTTGGAAACAAACGGTCCGTTACCAGTCGATCGTCTCTGACTGTCTCTGTAACTGTCCTTAAACGCACCATTGACAGGTGTTGATGGCCCCATTACTGGCCGCATTGTCCCTTGCGATGGCATGAATCACCGTTCAGCTAGCCATTGTCTCTGTTGAATTCCCCCTTTGGGTTCGACTACATGCTCGGGCATGTCCGATTGCCCCTGTCTGCCTGGAGAACTGTGTGCCGCGTTAACAATGTTGACTCCCTGTCCATTTGTTGCATTTAAACCAAGATTTTTGTCAAACATCATTCTGGTCTCTTCCTCCCCTGAGATAAATGTCTGGGCCATCAAAGCCGCCGTTTCCAGGGTCAAGTCTTTGGTCTCAATCAGTTTCCTGAAAACCCCAGCGTGCTCGATGCCCTCAATAAAAAAGTCTCGCAGCATCTCCGCTCTGCATGCATCTGGGAACTTACATAGGCTCGCCAGTCGCCGGAGGTCTGCCACGAAGTCTGGAACGCTTTGCCCTTCTTGCCGCCGATGCGTGTAAAACTGGTGTCTTGCCATGTGCATGCTGCTCGCCGGTTTAAAGTGTTCCCCGATCAACTTACTGAGCTCTTCAAAAGTCTTGTCCGCCGGCTTCTCTGGCGCTAGAAGGTCCTTCATCAGGGAGTACGTCCTGGATCCACAAACCCGTCAGGAGATGAGCCCTGCGTTTGTCGGCAGAATCCTGTCCCAGCCATTCCTAAGTGACGAAACTTTGCTGTAGTGTCTCAATAAAATCGTCCCAATCATCACCAACACAGTACCTCTCATCTGTGCTGCTAGTGGCCATACTCGCGTGGTTTAAATTCCAGTTTCTCGTCGCCAATGATACGTCCTTACTCTATAGTACAAATGCACACGAGGCCCATACTAGCGAGAAGGTCACTCTGTGACCAGTGAACTTTATTAGCCAGCACTGAAGTGGAGAAGATGGGAGGAGCTTCCCCTTTTATACCTGCAAGTCCAGGTTAGGAGTGTCTCCCACAAGTTCACCACCTAGTGGTCAGTGTTCTCACGGTGTACAACTTAGGTCAGTTTATACATGGATTACAATGACAGTTGAATACATGACAAAAACTTTGAAAGTATGCCCTATATACCCAAGTCCAGGTCATTAATATATCAAACAGCGCAGTGGCTTCTAATACCGCCCCCTGAAGGACACCACTATATACTAGCCTCCAGTCTGAAAAACAACCGTTCTCCACGACTCTCTGCTTTCTGTCCCTTACCAATGTTGTATCCACACAGCCGCTGCCTGTTTAATCCCATGGGTTTCAATTTTTCTCTTCAGCTATATATTTAATAATTTCATCTTGAAGATTCCCAAATTTTTCCTGCCAACAGATGTTAATTAACTGGCCAGTAATTATCTGTCTCCCTTTTTGAAAATCACTACACGTTGAACCTCCCTTATCCAGAACTCCCTTATCCGGAACCATCCCTCGTCTGGAACCATTTCCGGCCACTGGGTGGCGCATGCACAGAACTCCGACATGAACAAATTGAAGCCCTTTCTCGCTGCTGACTCCCGCAGTTGCTGGCCTGACCCCGTGATCCACCACCGCCGCCCCCCCTCCCCCCCTCCCCCCCCCCCCCACTATGATCTCTCTGCCGCACTCCCTGCCCCAAGCCAGCCAGCCCAGATAGCACCTTGCTTAGTACTTATACCATCCAATTTAACATGACCACCCCTCGTCCAGAAAAATCCCTTATCCAGAACAGGCCGGATCCCGAGGGTTCTGGATAAGGGAGGTTCAACATGTACTATATTAGCCATTCTCCAGACCCTCCCACAGATCCACACTCAATAGAGCCTTGAATATAATTTTTAGTGTCTATGCTGTTTCTACCCCTATTTCCCTCAGGATCCCTTGGACGTATCCTATCTGTTCTTAACTAACTTCTCTAACACTTTCCTTTTATTAATTAAAATATCTTTCATCTCACTTTTAATGAATTCAGAATTTATCTCCTCCCCATTGGTATTAGGCAGTCCCTTGTGTCGAGAATGATCCGCTTCCACACCAAAAAAAAGATGAGTTCATAGGTGTTTCCATGAGGAACCTGACATTCCAGATCCAGAACTACATCTTGAAGGGTGGAAGATGCATGTGCGCGAATTATTTTGATGTGGGGTGGCCGTTGCATACCAGCCACCACATTGGCATGACAGCACTAGGTCTTGGTCCAGTGGCAAGGGTTATCCAAGACAGCTGGAGACCTGCTCTACTGCACAGGCCTAGTACGCACACATACTTCTACTTGGAATTCATAGGTCGCAGTGTGGACCTCACGGCCTCACTACTTGCCCGTGCTGCACCTTCCCCAGCCCCTGACTACGCTGCTGTTATGCGCTGTATCACTGCTGGGCCATGACCCCGCCGCTCCTCGACCCCGATCCCTCTCCGCTCCTGGGCCATGACCCCGCCGCTCCTTGACCCCGACCCCGCCGCTCCTCGACCCCAAGCCCCACCCCGCTCCTCGATCCCGAATCCCCCCCCCGCTCCTCGGCCCCGAACCCCCTCCCCGCTCCTCGACCCGACCCCCCCCCCGCTCCTCGACCCCAACCTCTTCGATCCCGAATCCCCCCCGCTCCTCGACCCCGACCCCCCTCTCTGACCCCGCCCCAGCCACTCCTCGAGCCCTACCCCGCCGCTCCTCGACCCCAAGCCCCACCTCGCTCCTCGACCACGCCCCAGCTGCTTCTCGACCCCGACACCCCCCCCCGCTCCTCGACCCTGACCCTGCCGATCCTCGACCCCGACCCCCCTGCTCCTCGACCCGACCCCCCCACTCCTCGACCCCGACCCCACCCGCTCCTCAATCCCGACCCCCCCACTCCTCGACCCCGACCCCCCCCCCACTCCTCGATCCCCGATCCCGCCGCTCCTCGAACCCTGACCCCGCCGCTTCTCAACCCCCCCGACCCCGCTCCTTGACTCTGATCAGCCCCACTCCTCGACCCCAACCCCGCACCTGGCCCCCGACCCCCCCCACCTTTCAACGACCTCGATCCCTCGCTCCTCGACCCTCGCCGCTCCTCGACCCCGAACCCCGCTGCTCCTCAATCCCGATCCCCGCCGCTCCTCAACCACGAACCCCGCCGCTCCTCGATCCCGAACCCCGCCGCTCCTCGATTCCGACCCCCGCCGCTCCTTGACCCCCAACCCCGCCACTCGTTGACTCGACCCTGCCACTCCTCGACCCCGACCCTCCCGCTCCTCGACCCCGACCCCCCCGGCTCCTCGACCCCGACCCCGACCCCACCGCTCCTTGACCTCCGACCATGCAGCTCCTCGCCCCCCCCCCCGTTCCTCGACCCCGACTCCACCGCTCCTCAACCCCGACCCCACTGCTCCTCGACCTCCGACCCTGCAGCTCCTCGCCCCCCCCGTTCCTCGACCCCCGACTCCACCGCTCCTCGACCCCGACCCCACCGCTCCTCGACCCCGACGCCCCTGCTTCTCGACCCCGACCCCTCCCCGTTCCTCGACCCCGACGTCCCCGCCGCTCCGCGACCCCGATCCCCCACCGCTCCTCGACCCCGACCCCTCCCCGTTCCTCGACCCCGATCCCCCACCGCTCCTCGACCCCGACCCCTCCCCATTCCTCGACCCCGATCCCCCACCGCTCCTCGACCCCGACGCCCCCCGCTCCTTGACCCCCGACCCCGCCGCTCCTCGACCCCGACCTCCCCGCTCCTCGACCCCGAGCCCCCACGCCCCGACCCCGCCGCTCCTCGAGCCCGACCCCCCCCGCTCCTCGACCCTGACCCTCCCACTCCTCGAACCCGACCCACCTGTCCTCGTCCCTGACCCCCGGTTCCTCGACCCCGACCAGCCGGCTCCTCGACCCCGACCCCACCGCTCCTCGACCCCGACGCTCCTCGACCCCGACCCCGACCCCACCACTCCTCGACCCTGACCCCCCCCCCACGCTCCTCGACCCTGACCGTCCCACTCCTTGACCCCGACCCACCCTGTCCTCGATCCTGACCCCCGGTTCCTCGACCCCGACCAGTCGGCTCCTCGACTCCGACCCCACCCCGCTCCTCGACCGCGACCCCACCGCTCCTCGACCCTGAACCCCCCCGCTCCTCGACCCCCCGCTCCTCGACCCCGACCCCACCCGCTCCTCGACCCCGACCCCACCGCTCCTCGACCCTTACCCTCCCACTCCTCGACCCTGACCACCCCCCCCCGCTCCTCGACCCCGACCTCACCCGCTCCTCGACCCCGACTCCACCGCTCCTCGACCCTTACCCTCCCACTCCTCGACGCTGACCACCCCCCCCGCTCCTCGACCCCGACCCCACCGCTCCTCGACCCTTACCCTCCCGCTCCTCGACCCCGACCTCACCCGCTCCTCGACCCCGACTCCACCGCTCCTCGACCCTTACCCTCCCACTCTTCGACGCTGACCACCCCCCCGCTCCTCGACCCCGACCCCACCGCTCCTCGACCCCGACCCCACCGCTCCTCGACCCTTACCCTCCCACTCCTCGACCCTGACCACCCCCCCCGCTCCTCGACCCCGACCTCACCCGCTCCTCGACCCCGACTCCACCGCTCCTCGACCCTTACCCTCCCACTCCTCGACGCTGACCACCCCCCCCGCTCCTCGACCCCGACCCCACCGCTCCTCGACCCTTACCCTCCCGCTCCTCGACCCCGACCTCACCCGCTCCTCGACCCCGACTCCACCGCTCCTCGACCCTTACCCTCCCACTCTTCGACGCTGACCACCCCCCCGCTCCTCGACCCCGACCCCACCGCTCCTCGACCCCAACCTCACCACTCCTCGACCCTGACCCCCCCCGCTCCTCGACCCCGACCCCACCGCTCCTCGACCCTGACCCCCCCACTCCTCGACCCTGACCCCCCCCACTCCTTGACCTCCCCGCTCCTCGACACCGACCCCACCGCTCCTCGACCCTGACCCCCTGCTCCTCGACCCCAGCCCCCCGCTCCTCGACCCCGACCTCACCCGCTCCTTGACCCCGACTCCACCGCTCCTCGACCCTTACCCTCCCACTCTTCGACGCTGACCACCCCCCCCGCTCCTCGACCCCGACCCCACCGCTCCTCGACCCTTACCCTCCCACTCTTCGACGCTGACCACCCCCCCCGCTCCTCGACCCCGACCCCACCGCTCCTCGACCCCAACCTCACCACTCCTCGACCCTGACCCCCCCCGCTTCTCGACCCCGACCCCACCGCTCCTCGACCCTGACCCCCCCACTCCTCGACCCTGACCCCCCCCACTCCTTGACCTCCCCACTCCTCGACACCGACCCCACCGCTCCTCGACCCTGACCCCCTGCTCCTCGACCCCAGCCCCCCGCTCCTCGACCCCGACCCCCCGTTCCTCGATCCCCCCGCTCTCGACCCCGACTACGCCGCTCCTCGACTCCGGCCCTGACCCCGCCGCCCCTCGACCCCGACCCCGCTCCTGGACCCGACCCACCCCCCCCCCCCCCCACTCCTCGATCCCGACCCTGTCGCTCCTCAATCCCGACCCCGCCGCTCCTCGATCCCGACTCCGCCGCTCCTCGACCCCGACCCCCTGGCTCCTGACCCCCGACGCTCCTCGACCCCAACTCCTGCCGCTCCCCGACCCCTGCCGCTCCTCAACCCCCGACCCCGCGGCTCCTCGACCCCGACCCCGCGGCTCCTCGACCCCGACCCCGTGGCTCCTCGGCCTCGGCTCCTCAACCCCAGCTCCTCGACCCCGAACCACTCGCTCCTCGACCCTGACCCCCCCAGCTCCTCGACCCTGACCCCCCTGCTCCTCGACTCCGACCTCACCGCTCCTGGGCCCCAACTCCCCCGCTCCTCGACCCCGACCTCACCATTCCTGGGCCCCGACCCCGCCGCACCTCTGCCCCGAACTTGCCTCTCCTGAGCCCCGATCTGTCCCCTTACCTCGGCTCTGAATGCGCCGCACCTCGGCCCTGAACTTGCCTCTCCTGGGCCCCAATCTCTCGCCGTTCCTCAGCCCCGACCTCGTTGTTTCTCTGCTGCTCGCTGCCTCTCCTCCAGCACCTGGGTTCCAACCCCACCGATGGTGCTGCCCATGCTCCAATCGGCAAGCTGGATTTTGGTGACATCAATCCAGTCGCTCTCTTTGAAGCTGTCGCACTCCTCGAATAGCTCGCGCTGTGTCCTGGGGTGCTCCTGCCTTTATCCCCACATGCTGCTGATGGTGTTCTCTCACAGGTCTGGTGGGTTGCCGCGCTGGGTTCTGGGGTGCTCCTGCTTTTATCCCCGCCTGCCGCCGATATCCTCCAATATCCTCTTTTGTAAACACTGAAGTGAAGTCCTTGTTGAGTATCCCTGTCAATTTCCACTTATCCTGTAAAAATTCACTATCCTTTCCTCTAAAGGGTTGCATCTCAAATTTGACAATCCTTCTTTTACTGATATATTTGTAGAATACTTTAATGTTCTTAATCTTTTTGAGACAGTCTTTCATTGCATTATGATAATGGCTACACTTCAAAATACCTCATTGGCTGTAATGCACTTTGGGACATCCTGAGGTCATGAAAGGCATTAAGTGATGCAAGTCTTCTTTCTTTCTCATACTCCCTCCTTGCTTTTCTTGTCTCTCTCTTAATCTCTTAATTTTTCATATTCTGTCTTATTTTTATCATGCTTCTTCAATTTTCATTTGTTTCTAATCTGTTTATCTGTTGCATTTTGCAACTTGAAGTCTTTTTTTTAATGGCGTATATTCTGCACCTTTTGCAATCTCCTTTTTAAAAATATCAGCCGTGGCTCAGTGGGCAGCACATTCGCCTCCATGTCAGAAGGTTGTGGGTTCAAGTCTCACTCCAGGGAATTGAGCACTAAATCTAGGCTGACACTCCAGTGCAGTGCTGAGGGAGTGCTGCACTGTCGGAGGTGTCGTATTTCGGATGAGATGTAAAACCAGACGTCTGCTCTCTCAGATGGATGTAAAAGATCCCATGGCACTATTTCGAAAAAGAAGAGCAGAGTTAACCCTGGCCAATATTTATCCCTCAATCAACATTGTGCAAATTGGCTTTCCCACATTACAACAGTGACTACACTCCAAAAGTACTTCGTTGGCTGTAAATCACTTTGAGACGTCCGGTGGTCGTGAAAGGTGCTATGTAAATGCAAGTCTGTCCTTCTGCCCTTCCTTGCTACCTCCCTATCTACCCTACCCACCGACCTACCCTACCCACCTACCTACACATCTGATCTCATGGCCAGTACTCCTGAGGTACTACCTGATATGTTTTGTTCCTCATAACTATATCTAGCAACACCACTCCCCTTGTAGGCCATCAGATTGAGACAGGAATCCTGCACACATTTTAGGAATTCAATTCCTTTTCTGCTCTCATTTCCACCCTTCCTGACTCAATGAGTGGGTAATTAAAATCTCCCAGAACAAGAATGTTGCTATTTCTAGCTCTGTCTACAGATTTCACCTTCCATCTCCCTCCTACAGTTAGAGGATCTGTAGTACGATCCCACTAAAGTAACACTCCTTATGAGGAATAAAGTGAGATTATACAGGGCATCGATGAGGCCACATCTGGGATTGGGGGGGATTGCCCTATGAGGAGAGATTGAGTAGACTAGGCCTATATTCCCTCGAGTTTAAAAGAATGAGAGGTGATCTCATTGAAACATACAAAATTTTTAAGGGCTTGACAGGGTTAATGCTGAGTAAATGTTTCCCCTGGCTGGGGAATCTAGAACCACAGTCTCCGAATAAGGGGTCGGCCATTTAGGACTGAGATGAGGAGAAATGTCTTCACTCAAAGAATTGTGAATCTTTGGAATTCTCTACCCCAGAGAGCTGTGGATGCTCAGTCGTTGAGTATATTCAAGACAGAGATAGATAGATTTTGGGGAATTAAGGGATATGGGGATAGTGCAGAAAGGTGAAGTTGAGGTAGATCTTGTTGAATGGTGGAGCAGGCTCGAAGGGCCAAGTAGCCTACTCCAGCTCTTATGTTCTTATGTAGGAGAGCCAGAGAGCGAAATGGGGGCAGTGAAAGTTGGACACTGATAGTTGGCGAGAGAAAGATACAGGAAAACGAAGGAGAGCCAGAGGGAGATGACAAATGAACAGAGGAAGAGTGAGAAACAGGGCAGAGAGAGTCAGAGACTGATTGTTGGCAAGAGAAAGATAGAGACAGGCAGATGTCATGGGCTGATGTCAGAGGTCTCTCACTGTGGGCTGATGGTAGAGTTCACTCACTGTGCAGTAACTTACGACTTCTTTTCTCTATCTACGCAGGGCGCACAGCAATGAATAGTTTGAACGTTGGATTCCTCGTGAAGAACTCCTTGTGTCCTGTGGCTGCTGAGTTTCCCACTGCTCCCTTGAAGCTCCCGAGAGTGGGGGCCACTGCCTCCAGCCAGAATTGGAAGGCTGTCTTCCCTCTGAAAGAGGTTATCCTTCCCCACCTCAAGTACAGGCAACTGCTGCGCCAAGAGTACATTAAAAACGCGGCCCTCAACGTGAACTTCTCCCAGGATGTCGTCGATTCTATGACATTCTACCAGGTCCCGTTCAAGGAGCGGGACAGCAGCAAGGTGTTCGACCTCTTCGGGCTTGACGCGCCCCCAGAGGTGAAAGGTCACCCGCCCAGCAAGCCCGGACGGTCTGATCGCGTGCCACAGCGCTGCTGTTCTGTGCACCTGAAGCCCATGCGGGTGGAGGATGGTCAGCGGGGGGCGCTGACCCCGAGCGATCACGATCGGAGTGCGAGCATCGGGCGCTGGCACAAGCCACCTCTGCCTGTCCATGTCCCGACCGCGGCAGCCCCCTCGCTGAACAGCAGCCACCCCGCGGCCCGAGCGTTCCTGACGGAGGTGGCGAGGCAGGACCACGGAGGCCCGCCCAAAAGGGCGATGGCGGCAGAGGACTCCCCTGGGCTGCAGCGGCAGCACGAGCTGTGGGACGAGTACCTGGTGAAGAAGCTGAGCAAGAGGACGGCGCAGTGGCTGGTGACCAAGCAGACGCCCAAGGGCCCAAGCCGCGTCCGGCTGCTCAGGCTCCTGCAGGAACGCTACGGCTCCACACGCGCCCACGCCCTGGTACAGGACGAGACCATGACCGCCAGCGACTTCAACCTCTACGATCACATCAAAGCCCACGTGCCCAGCGTGGCCGTGGTGAAGAAGGTGACCGAGACTCCACTGGCCACCTACTACAGGTACTCACACAGCGCCTCAGATCCTGGCATCACATCGATAGGGGGGGGCACAATATCCACAGTGGGTGGACGTGAGATTCGGAGTGAGACTCCATGTCGGATGAGTGTTGACTCTATTGAGATCATAAAATCTTATAGCACAGAAGGAGGTAATTCGGCCCATTGAGCCTGTGCCGGCGCTTGAAATAGCTATCATAAAATCATAGAAATTTACAGCACGGAAGGAGGCCATTTCGGCCCATCGTGTTCGCGCTGGCCAACAAAGAGCTATCCAGCCTAATCCCACTTTCCAGCTCTTGGTCCATAGCCAAGTAAGTTCTATTACTTCAAGTGCAAATCCAAGTACTTTTTAAATGTGATGAGGGTTTCTGCCTCTACCACCCTTTCAGGCAGTGAGTTCCAGACGCCCATCACCCTCTGGGTGAAAAAGATTCCTCTCAAATCCCCTCTAAATCTCCTACCAACTATTTTAAATCTATGACCCTTGGTTGTTGACCCCTCTGCTAAGGGAAATAGGTCCGTTCTATCCACTCTATCTAGACCCCTCATAATTTTATACACCTCAATAAGGTCTCCCCTCAACCTCCTCTGTTCTAAAGAAAACAAACCCAGCCGATCCAATCTTTCCTTATAGCTAAAGTTCTCCAGTCCAGGCAACATCCTCGTAAATCTCCTCTGTACCCTCTCTGATGCAATCACATCTTTCCTGTAATGTGGTGACCAGAACTGCATGCAGTACTCTAGCTGTGGCCTAACTAGTGTTTTATACAGTTCAAGCATAACTTCCTTGCTCTTGTATTCCATGCCTCGGTTAATAAAGGCAAGTATTCCATATGCCTTCTTAACCACCTTATCTACCTGGCCTGCTATCTTCAGGGATCTGTGGACCTTCACTCCAACGTCCCTTTGCTCCTCTACACTTCTCAGTGTCCTACCATTTAATATGTATTCCCCTGCCTTGTTAGTCCTCCCCAAATGCATTACCTCACACTTCTCCGGATTGAATTCCATTTGCCACTGTTCTGCCCACCTTACCAATTCATTGATATCTTCCTGTAATTTACAGCTTTCTTCTTCATTATTAACCACACAGTCAATTTTTGTATCGTCTGCAAACTTCTTAATCATACCCCCTACATTCAAGTCTAAATCATTAATATATACCACAAAAAGCAAGGGACCAAGTACTGAGCCCTGTGGAACCCCACTGGAAACAGCCTTCCAATCACAAAAACACCCATCAACAATTACCCTTTGCTTCCTGTCTCTGAGCCAATTCTGGATCAAATTTGCCACCTTGCCTTGGATCCCATGGGCTAAAATCCATATACACGACATCAAAAGCACGGCCCTCATCGACCCTGCTTGTTACCTCCTCAAAAAATTCAATCAAGCTAGTCAGACACGACCTTCCCTTAACAAATCCATGCTGACTGTCCTTGATTAATCCATGTCTTTCTAAATGAAGATTTATCCTGTTCCTCAGAATTATTTCCAATACTTTTCCCACCACCGAGGTTAGGCTGACTGGCCTGTAATTACTCGGTCTATCCCTTTCTCCCTTTTTAAACAATGGAATGACGTTAGCAGTCCTCCAGCACCACACCTGTAGCCAGAGAGGATTGAAAAATGATGGTCAGAGCCTCTGCTATTTCCTCTTATGCTTCTCTTAACAGCCTGGAATAGATTTCAACCGGGCCTGGGGATTTATCCACTTTCAAAGCTGCTAAACCCCTTAATACTTCCTCTCTTGCTATGTTTATTTCATCTACTATTTCACACTCCTCCTCCCTGATTGCAATGTCTGCATCGCCCCTCTCTTTTGTGAAAACAGATGCAAAGTATTCAGTAAGAACTATACCCACATCTTTCACCTCCACACAAAGGTTACCTTTATGGTCTCTAATAGGCCCTACTCTTTCTTTCTGAATGTATTTATAAAACATCTTTGGGTTTTAGAAACATAGAAAATCGGTGCAGGAGTAGGCCATTCGGCCCTTCGAGCCTACACCGCCATTCAATGAGTTCATGGCTGAACATGCAACTTCAGTACCCCATTCCTGCTTTCTCGCCATACCCCTTGATCCCCCTAGTAGTGTTCAGTAGTAAGGACTACATCTAACTCCTTTTTGAATATATTTAGTGAATTGGCCTCAACACCTTCCTGTGGTAGAGAATTCCACAGGTTCACCACTCTCTGGGTGAAGAAGTTTCTCCGCATCTCGGTCCTAAATGGCTTACCCCTTATCCTTAGACTGTGACCCCTGGTTCTGGACTTTCCCAACATTGGGAACATTTTTCCTGCATCTGACCTGTCTAAACCCGTCAGAATTTTAAACGTTTCTATGAGATCCCCTCTCATTCTTCTGAACTCCAGTGAATACAAGCCCAGTTGATCCAGTCTTTCTTGATATGTCAGTCCTGCCATCTCGGGAATCAGTTGGGAATCAGTCTGGTGAACCTTCGCTGCACTCCCTCAATAGCAAGAATGTCCTTCCTCAAGTTAGGAGACCAAAACTGTACACAATACTCCAGGTGTGGCCTCACCAAGGCCCTGTACGACTGTAGTAACACCTCCTTGCCCCTGTACTCAAATCCCCTCGCTATGAAGGCCAACATGCCATTTGCTTTCTTAACCGCCTGCTGTACCTGCATGCCAACCTTCAATGACTGATGTACCATGACACCCAGATCTCATTACACCTCCCCTTTTCCTAATCTGTCACCATTCAGATAATAGTCTGTCTCTCTGTTTTTACCACCAAAGTGGATACCTCACATTTATCCACATTATACTTCATCTGCCATGCATTTGCCCACTCACCTAACCTATCCAAGTCACTCTGCAGCCTCATAGCATCCTCGTCGCAGCTCACACTGCCACCCAACTTAGTGTCATCCACAAATTTGGAGATACTACATTTAATCCCCTCGTCTAAATCATTAATGTACAATGTAAACAGCTGGGGCCCCAGCACAGAACCTTGCGGTACCCCACTAGTCACTGCTTGCCATTCTGAAAAGTACCCATTTACTCCTACTCTTTGCTTCCTGTCTGACAACCAGTTCTCAATCCACGTCAGCACACTACCCCCAATCCCATGTGCTTTAACTTTGCACATTAATATCTTGTGTGGGACCTTGTCGAAAGCCTTCTGAAAGTCCAAATACACCACATCAACTGGTTCTCCCTTGTCCACTCTACTGGAAACATCCTCAAAAAATTCCAGAAGATTTGTCAAGCATGATTTCCCTTTCACAAATTCATGCTGACTTGGACCTATCATGTCACCTCTTTCCAAATGCGCTGCTATGACATCCTTAATAATTGGTTCCATCATTTTACCCACTACCGATGTCAGGCTGACCGGTCTATAATTCCCTGTTTTCTCTCTCCTTTTTTTAAAAGTGGGGTTACATTGGCTACTCTCCAGTCCATAGGAACTGATCCAGAGTCTATGGAATGTTGGAAAATGACTGTCCATGCATCCGCTATTTCCAAGGCCACCTCCTTAAGTACTCTGGGATGCAGTCCATCAAGTCCTGGGGATTTATCGGCCTTCAATCCCATCAATTTCCCCAACACAATTTCCCGACTAATAAGGATTTCCTTCAGTTCCTCCTCCTTACTAGACCCTCTGACCCCTTTTATATCCGGAAGGTTGTTTGTGTCCTCCTTAGAGAATACCGAACCAAAGTACTTGATTTTACTTGCCAAACTTTTTTCATGCGCTCTCTTTGCTTTCCTAATTTCCTTTTTAATTTCACCCCTACATTTTCTATACTGCTGTAGGGTTTCTGCATCTGTCAGTATCTGTCATAAACCTCCCTTTTTTTATTAATCCTACCCTGTGTGCCCCTTGACATCCGGGGGGCTCTAGATTTGTTAGTCCTACTCTTTTCCTTTAAGGAAACATACTTGCTCTGAACCCTCCGGATCTCCTCCTTGAATGTCTCCCACTGCTCTGACACTGATTTACCTTCCAGTAGCTGTTTCCAGTCCACCTTGGCTAAATCACATCTCAGCTTAGTAAAATTGGCTTTCCTCCAATTGAGAACTTTTATTCCTGGTCTATCTTTGACCTTTTCCATAACTATCCTAAATCTAACTAAATTATGATCATTAGCACCAAAATGCTCTCCCACTGATGCCTCTTCCACCTGTCCACCTTCATTCCCTAAAACTAATTCCGGAGCTGACTCCTGCTTTGTTGGGCTTGCTACATACTGGGTAAAAAGGTTCTCCTGAATGCATTTTAGGAATTCTGCAGCCTCGACACCTTTCTCCAGTAATTCGTGGTTGATAATGAAGAGGAAAATAATGGACTGCAGGAGGATATCAATCTACTGGTCAGGTGGCCAAATGGAATTTAATTCGAAGAAGTGCGAGGTAATGCACTTTGGGAGGGCTAATAAGGAAAGGATATACACATTAAGTGGTAGGCCACTTAATAATGTAGATGAACAAAGGGACCTTGGAGTGCTTGTCCACAGAACTCTTTTTGTGAGGAAACTAAAACATTAAATCTGGGGGACACACCAAACATTTTCAAGGCCCTTTTTTTTTTTGGCACTAAAATCATAAATTTTTTCTTCAAGTCCCCCCTATAAAAGGGGAGGGGGACACTAAAAACACCGGCAATTAAAAAAATTAAATTTTAAAACATAAAATCAAATTAAAATTTGGTTGCCTGGCGTAATGATGTACTCCAGTCCCTCCGGTACCCACCTCTCGCGGAAGGCCGCGAGCGTACCGGTGGACACCGCGTGCTCCATCTCCAAGGACACCCTGGCGCGGATGTACGCGCGGAAGAGAGGCAGGCAGTCAGGCTGACCGTCCCCCTCGCCTGGACAGGCTGATGGCACCCTTGGCCGTGCCCAGGAGCAGTCCTACGAGGAGGCCCTCGGACCTACCCGCTCCCCTCCGCACAGGGTGCCCAAAGATCAGGAGTGTGGGACTGAAGTGCAGCCAAAATTTCAGGAGCAGCCCCTTTAAATAATAAAACAGGGGCTGCAACCTCATGCATTCGGTAAAAACATGAAACACGGACTCTTCCAGACCGCAGAAATTGCAGGCGGCCTGGGAGCCCGTGAACCGGCTTAAAAACTTATTGGACGACACTGCTCCGTGCACCACCCTCCAGGCCAAGTCCCCGATAAATAGTGGGAGGACTCCCGCGTAGAGTACCCTCCATCGGGGACCCCCGCCTCCTCCGGACGGCAAGATGGTACGCCATGGCGTGTCCGAACGGCAGGCGAGGATGGCAAAGTTGAGAGTGTGCAGGAGCAGCCCGTACAGGAAACCCCTCCGCGCGGAACTGAAAGGCACAGAGGGGATTTCCCCGAGGGGGCTCAAGTTGTGAGGCGCCGGCTCCCGAGGGAGGTTCCGGGGTTTGGCGCCGATGAGGAATTCCGTCCAGACGGGGGTCAGTTCGGACGGGATCTCCCCACGTGCCTGAGCCTCCTCGATGCACCTAATGGAGTCGGGGCTCAGAGCTGTTTTTAGCGACTCGATGGCATCAGCCGCGCGGCGGACGTCGGCCAAATTTAGGCGACGCGCCAGCATGTCTGGCGCCATCCAAACCGCTCCTCCGCCATCGAGCAGGTCCCTGACCCTGGTCACCTCACCAGCCACAGCCCTCTTGTCCGACCGCCACCTAAAACCTCGGCCCAGCGTGTGGATGTATGTTAAAATCTTTTTAGTTTTCATTTTCTGCCGAGTCAAGCAAGTCCCGGGGGAAGTTGGATAAAGGCTGGGCGGGCTCAGGTTCGGCCTTTTCGGCCCCGCCCGCCTCAGTCCCCGGGACGCTCGACCCGGCGGCAACGCATTCCCCCACTGGCCCCGCGCCCCCCATGACAGGCAGATATTCCACGCCATCCCCCGGAGGCAGAGGCTGGGCAGCCTCGACTGTCCCATCCTCCCTGGGGACAGATTCCTCTTGCCTACAGCGCAGTTTGGGGGCGCTGGTGGGGGACGCGGGACACGCGGCGGGCACCGACTCCTCCGCGGAGGGATGTTGTTCCCCCTCCGCCTCATTGGAGCGGCGCCTCCTTTTGTTCCTGGGGGTGCGCGGAGGCAGGGAGACCTCCATGTTTGCCGAGGCCTCCTGCTCTACTCCCCCCTTTTTCTTATCTTGCCCGTGCCCGAGCCCCTCTGCGGTATTGGTCAAGGGCTCGGGCACGGGCTCAGGGTACCCCGCGCTCGCCGATGACTGGGTTGGGCTGAGCGCGGTGATCAAACTGTCTGGCGCACTGAGGGGACGCGCCTCGAGATGTTTCGCCTTCCTCCGCGCCTTCTTTCCGATCGGACGCTCTCCCTCCCCCCCGCCGGCGGCCGTGAAAACAAAGGCCCCCGACGATGCCCGCGCACCCACAGCTCCCGCCACGCGGACGCTACTAGGGGGAGGGGTGGCGGCAGCGCCAGCCTTGGCTGCCCTCCGTGGTTTGGCGGCCTTGGAGGTGGGGCAGCTCTTATGAACATGCCCCACCTCCCTACAGGCATGGCACCGCACGCCGTCCGACGTCCAGAAGACGTGGTAGGCAGTCCCCTCGTGCACCACATTAAAACTACCCTCTGTCGTCTCCTCCCGCGCCAGCCGGACAAAGAGCTGGCGGCAGAAGGAGAAGATGTGTCACAGGCTGTTCTCCCTGAGGCCGAGCGGTATGGGGTTGATCCCTGACCTTACCTACCCGAGTTGGTGTTAGTGAGGGAGGAGGAGCCCAGCGGGAACAAAGGGCGGGACGTTAGAAAGGATGACCCTCTGCGCGGTGGCCTCGAGAGGGTCCACCGGTAGGAACGTCCCGCCCACCGTGAGCCCCTTTTCAAGGGCCAGGGACACCGCCCGCTCCGACCCGAGGAAGAATACAGCCTTCCCAGACATCTTGGAGGCTGCGACAATGGCCAAGGGGCCGACTACCCCAGCCATCGCCCGCACGCACTCCTCGATGCTCATTGTCGGGTGAGTGTAGCTCTTGACCCCGTGTTTTTTTGTTATAAATCTGAACGGTGGCAGGGCAGCAGGAGGCGCAGGTGGCTTCTTAAATTGGCCTCGTTTAAGTGTATGAGCAGAGGAGCTCTCAATGAGGCGCACCTCTCCCCTAGTTGACAATTGGGGAGGGGCCTTGCTCCCTCTGCTCAGTTGTCTTAATTGTTTTTTTCAATTAGGAGGAAAGGGCTCTCAGAGAGAGAGGGGAGAGACAGAGAGAGAGAGAAAGAGATGGGGGGGGGGAAAGAGGGAAGCTGCGAGGGCAGGTCTCCCCTCACAGTGATGGGTGGGTGTTTTCTTTGGGGTGCACTCCCCAGATGATGGAAAAAAAGCAAGACACAGTCTTTAGGATGGTCTTCGGGTGGGGGGAGAAGATGTCTTCACCTGGGGCAGCTGGAGCCACCCAGGCACACACTCCCAACGATGTTAAATAGGTTGATTAGTAATACTTCAGCCAGGTAGCTCCAGCTATCCCAGGCTAGGCAATGGGGGAGGGGTGCTTCAGTGATGTTCCGGGCCTCGAAGAAATCTTCTTTTCTCCCCCCACCGATACAACAAAGTCTTTAGGGGAATGCACCAAAACACACCCACCTTTGGTTGATGAAGTCTCTCCCTCCTTCCACACTGGATAGTTGTTGTTCTTTTTCCCCCTCTCTCCAACTCTCCGTAGCAGTAATAAAGTTGATACATTTTCTGCTCTCCTCCTCTCCCTCTGGATGAATTGGAATTGTAGTAAGCCCCTTCCTCCTCTTCCTGGGCTGTTTCACAGGGCTCACAAAGGCCTTCCAGGCAGGAGCAACAGCAGGGAGCTCCTTCTCTCACTGCTCCAGGCTCCAAGTGAATAGGCCACGCCTCCAAAGCTCCACCATTGGTCCACAGAACTCTTTTTGGGAGGAAACTAAAACATTAAATCATTAAATCGGTATCTGGGGGACACACCAAACATTTCCAAGGCCCTTTTTGGGGTTTTTTTCTTGTGTTTTTGTTTTTTTTAATGTTTTTTTTTGGACACTAAAATCATATTTTTTTTTCTCCAAGTGCCCCCTATAAAAGGGGAGGGGGTCACTAAAAACACCGGCAATTAAAACAAATTAAACTTTAAAACATAAAATCAAATTAAAATTTGGTATCTGGGGGTAACAATGCACTCCAGTCCCTCCGGTGCCCACCTCTCGTGGAAGGCCGCGAGTGTACCGCGTGCTCCATCTCCAAGGACACCCTGGCGCGGATGTATGCGCGGAAGAGAGGCAGGCAGTCAGGTTGAACGACCCACTCGACCGCCCGCTGCCTGCACCTGCTGATGGCACCCTTGGCCGTGCCCAGGAGCAGTCCTACGAGGAGGCCCTCGGACCTACCCGCTCCCCTCAGCACAGGGTGCCCAAAGATCAGGAGAGTGGGACTGAAGTGCAGCCAGAATTTCAGGAGCAGCCCCTTTAAATAATAAAACAGGGGCTGCAACCTCGTGCATTCAATAAAAACATGGAACACGGACTCTTCCAGACCACAGAAATTGCAGGCGGCCTGGGAGCCCGTGAACCGGCTTAAAAATTTATTGCACGGCACTGCTCCGTGCACCACCCTCCAGGCCAAGTCCCCGATAAATAGTGGGAGGACTCCCGTGTACAGTGCCCTCCATCGGGGACCCCCGCCTCCTCCGGACGGCAAGATGGTACGCCATGGCGTGTCCGGTCGGCAGGCGGGAATGGCAAAGTTGAGAGTGTGCAGGAGCAGCCCGTACAGGAAACCCCTCCACACAGAACTGAAAGGCACGGAGGGGATTTCCCCGAGACGGCTCAAGTTGTGAGGCGCCGGCTCCCAACGGAGGTTCCGGGGTTTGGCGCCAATGAGGAATTCCGTCCAGACGGGGGTCAGTTCGGACGGGATCTCCCCACTTGCTTGAGCCTCCTCGATGCACCTAACGGAGTCAGGGCCCAGAGTTGTTTTTAGACTCGATGGCATCGGCCACGCGGCGGACGTCGGCCGAATTTAGGCACCGCGCCAGCGTGTCTGGCGGCATCCAGCCCGCTCCTCCGTCATCAAGCAGGTCCCTGACCCTGGTCACCTCACCAGCCACAGCCCTCTCGTCCGACTGCCACCTAAAACCTCGGTCGTGGAGGTACGGATTCCCGAGCAGCGGCTCCTGCAGGACAGCCGCCACTCCAGCCGGTGGAGAGCTGCGCTTGGTTGGAGACTTTGTTCCAGACCCTGATGAGTTCCTTGTAAAAGACAGGCAGCTCCTGGAAGGTGGTCCTGACGTACCCCAAGCTCACAAACAGGAGCTGCGTGTTGTAGTTGAGGCCGTGCTGCTGGCGGAAGAAATACGTCACCAGAGCACGCCACCTAGGAGGGGACTCGACGTAAAGGTATCTCTGCAGGGTCTGAAAACAGAAAGTCGCGAGCTGGGTGCTGACGCACACCAACGACTGACCGCCCTCCCCAAGCGGGAGACTCAAGACCGCGGCAGAGACCCAGTGCTTCCTGTTGTTCCAGAAGAAGTCCACCAGCTTCTTCTGTATCTTGGTGACAAACGCAGGGGGAGGGGTCAAAGTGACCAGCCGGTACCACAGCATGGCGGCCACCAGCTGGTTTATGACTCGCGCTCGACCCCTGTAGGACAGCACTCGGAGCAGTCCTGTCCAGCGCCCTAGGCGAGCAGCAACCTTGGCCTCCAGCTCTTGCCAGTTCGCCGGCCAGGCTTCCTCGTCGGGGCTAAGGTAGACTCCCAGATAGAGGAGATGGGTCGTGCTCCAGGCAAAAGGCCTGAGCTCCTCCGGCAGGGAGTCCACCCGCCACTGACCCACCAGGAGTCTGGAACATTTCTCTCAGTTGATCCTGGCGGAGGATGCGGCCGAGTAAATCTCCTGGCACTCACGCATCCTCCGCAGGTCAGCGGGATCCTCTACCGCGAGGAGCACGTCATCGGCGTAAGCCGAGAGGACGACCTCCACGCCCGGCCCTTGCAGAGCCAGTCCCGTCAACCTCGTCCGCAGGAGGAGCAGGAAAAGCTCCACGCAGATGGTATATAACTGGCCGGACATGGGGCATCCCTAGCGCACCCCTCTCCCAAAGCGAAGGGGCGCCGTCAAGGACCCGTTAACCTTAGTCAGACATTCCGCGGCGGCGTACAAAAGTCGGATCCTGGCGACGAAATGCATCCCGAACCCGAAAGTGCGCAGAGTCCGGAACAGATAGTCGTGATCCACCCTGTCGAACGCCTTCTCTTGGTCGAGAGATAGGAAGGCGACCGACAGACCAGCCTCCTGGGAATGATGGATGAGGTCCCGGACCAGATGGATGTTATCGTGGATTGTCCGGCCCGGGACCGTGTCGGACTGGTCGGGGTGGATCATGTGGTCCAGCAAGGCGCCAAGGCGAGCAGACATCGCCCTGGCGAAGATTTTGTAGTCCGTGCTGAGGAGGGAGACCGGGCGCCAGTTCTTAAGGAGGCGGAGATCGCCCTTCTTAGGCAGCAGGACGATGACTGCCCTGCGTCAAGAGAGGGGCATCTCCCCGGTCGCCAGACTTTCCCCCAGGACCCATGCGTAGTCGCCCCCCAGGACGTCCCAGAACGCCCTGTGGAACTCCACGGTCAGCCCGTCCAGCCCCGGGGCTTTTCCCCTTGAGAGCCGGGCGAGGGCGCCGGTCAGCTCCGCCAGGCTTAGCGGAGCTTCCAGATTTTCGGCGCCCTCCGGGCTGACCTTCGGCAGGTCCTCCCACAAAACTCTACGCGCTTCCTCGCTGGACGGCTCCGGAGAGAACAGAGCCCCGTAATATTCACGGGCCCTGTTGTTGACGCCCTCCGGATCCGAGACGAGAGAGCCGTCGTCGGCCAGCAGCGTCAAGAGCTGCTTACGGACACTCTGCCTTTTTTCCAGCGAGTAGAAGAAGGGGGAGCCGCAGTCCAGATCCCGCAGGAACCGGATCCGCGACCTCACGAACGCGCCTCGGGACCCGACGAGCTGCAGGTCCTTCAATGCGGCCTTCTTTGCTTCGTACACCGTCCGCAGGGCCGGGTCCTGGACGACTTGACCGAGACGGGACTCCAGGTCGAGCACCTCTTTTTCTAGGCGCCCGAACCTGGCCTCCCGCCTCTTGGTCGACCCCCTCGCGTACTCTTGACAGAAGACGCGGACGTGAGCCTTGCCCACGTCCCACCATAGCCTCAAGGAGGGGAAGCCCCCCTGCTTCCTTCTCCAGTCGGCCCAGAAACGACGGAACGAGTCCTGGAACCGCACGTCCTCCAGCAGCCGGTTGTTAAAATGCCAGTACGTGGACCCCGTCCTCGCGCGGAGCGAAGCGAGCTCCGCCCACACCAGGTGGTGGTCCGAACACGGCACCGGCCGCATGGAGGCCGCTCGGACGCAGGAAACGTACGCCCGAGACACGTAAAGGCGGTCAATTCTGGACCATCCTACTCCAGGCCTCACCCAAGTAAAGGCGCTGGAGTCGGGATGGAGATTTCGGCAGACGTCCACCAAGTCGAAGGACCCGACCAGGTCCCTCAACTTCTCCATCGCCGTCATGCTCTGCTGGGCACCGGAGCGGTCCCTCACCTCGAGGGTGCAGTTAAAATCCCCCCCGAGGACAATGCAGTCGCCGACGTCGACGAAGCCAAGAAGAGCGGACACTTCTTCGAAGAAGCGCGTTTGCTGCGGGCTGGGCTGAGGGGCGTACACGTTCACGAGATGGAGCGGCACGTCCCCCAGGCGAACCGTGACATGCAGCAAGCGACCTGACACGGGCTCCTCGACCCCCAAGATCTCCGGCTGAAAATGCGCGGCCAGCAAGATGGCCACCCCACAAGAAGTGGTAGTGAGGTGGCTCATGCGGACCTCCCCTTGCCATTCCAGGAGCCACGTGGCTTCGTCTCCCGGAACGGTGTGGGTTTCTTGCAGGAAGCACACCGCATATTTCCCCTCCCGCAGGAGCGAAAAATTGTTAAATCTACGGCGTGCCTCTCTGCTGCCGTTGATGTTGAGGCTGGCTATGGTTATCTTCATGACTAGAGCATAGTGCAACCTCTACCTAACCTATTGTGGGGGGGGGAGTGGAGTCGTTTGTTGACCTCCACTCCTTCAGCAGCCCAGCGAGGAACCTTTTGAGCCGGCGCAGCTGAAGGCCTTGCGCCTTTGATAAGGGCTCGCCCGCGGCCATGGTTTTAGCGGCGGCGCGGACGGACGCAATGAGCAGCCCCGGCTCGGACCATCTTTCCAGGGCCAGATGGGCTCGGTTGCGGCGACCCTGGCTCTGGACCAAAAAGTCCCGGAGTTCCTTTGCAGGAATGAGGGGGGACTCAGCGGCGGGCACGAGGAGATCCACCGCCTCACTGGCGATCTTTTCCCGAGTCCCTCACCGAGTCCCCGTCCCCTTCCGGGAGGTCGCCGCCAGCAGCCGGCCCATCGTCCGCACGAGGTACGGCAAACGGCCCGGCCGCTCCATCCGGCCCTGGCTCTGCCCCGATCCCACCCCCAGGATCGTCGGCAGAGGAGTCCCCACTGGGCTCTTTTAAAAGCAGTGCTGGGTCGGGAAGCGACAGCGGAAGGGGTTCCTCCTCCGCCCCAGGAACCGGGGAACACGGAGAGACCTGGTTTAGGAAATTCTCCAGGTCCTCCAAGTACCCCAGCTCCAAAGTAGGGGGCGAGGGTTGGTGTTCTTCCCCCTCCCCACCGCCACCCCCCGGCCCAGCGTGTGGATGTATGTTAAAAATTTTTACATTTTCATTTTCTGCCGAGTCAAGCAAATCCCGGGGGAAGTTGGATATTTGCTGGGCGGGCTCAGGTTCGGCCTTTTCGGCCCCGCCCGCCTCAGTCCCCGGGACGCTCGACCCGGCGGCAACGCATTCCTCCACTGGCCCCGCGCCCCCCATGACAGGCAGATCTTCCATGCCATCCCCGGGAGGCAGAGGCTGGGCAGCCTTGACTGCCCCACACTCCCTGGGGACAGATTCCTCTTGTCTACGGCGCAGTTTGGGGGCGCTGGTGGGGGACGCGGGACACGCGGCGGGCACCGACTCCTCTGCGGAGGGATGTTGTTCCCCCTCCGCCTCATTGGAGCGGCGCCTCCTTTTGTTCCTGGGGGTGCGCGGAGGCAGGGAGACCTCCATGTCTGCCGAGGCCTCCCGCTCCACTCCCCCCTTTTTCGTATCTTGCCCGCGCCCGAGCCCCTCTGCGGTATTGGTCAAGGGCTCGGGCACGGGCTCAGGGCACCCCGCGTTCGCCGGTGACAGGGTTGGGCTGAGCGCGGTGATCAAACTGTCTGGCGCACTGAGGGGACCCGCCTCGAGATGTTTCGCCTTCCTCCGCGCCTTCTTTCCGATTGGACGCTCGCCCTCCCCCCCGCCGGAGGCCGTGAAAACAAAGGCCCCCGACGATGCCCGCGCACCCACAGCTCCCGGCACGCGGACGCTACTAGGGGGAGGGGTGGCGGCGGCGCCAGCCTTGGCCGCCCTCCGTGGTTTGGCGGTTTGGAGGCAGGGCAGTTCTTACGAACATGCCCCGCCTCCCTACAGGCATGGCACCGCACGCCGTCCGACGTCCAGAGGACGCGGTAGGCAGTCCCCTCGTGCACCACATTAAAACTACCCTCTGTCGTCTCCTCCCGCGCCAACCGGACAAAGAGCTGGCGGCGGAAGGAGAAGACATGGCGCAGGCTGCTTTACCTGAGGCCGAGCGATATGGGGTTGATCCCTGACCTTACCTCCCCCAGTTGGTGTAGGTGAGGGAGGAGGAGCTCAGCGGGAACAAAGGGCGGGACGTTTGAAATGATGACCCTCTGCGCGGTGGCCTCGAGAGCGTCCACCGGCAGGAACGTCCCGCCCACCGTGAGCCCCTTTTCAAGGGCCAGGGACACCGCCCGCTCCGACCCCAGGAAGAATACAGCCTTCCCAGACATCTTGGAGGCTGCGACAATGGCCGAGGGGCCGACTACCCCAGCCATCGCCCGCACGCACTCCTCGATGCTCATTGTGGGGTGACTGTAGCTCTTGACCCCGTGTTTTTTTGTTATAAGTCTGAATGGTGGCAGGGCAGCAGGTGGTGCAGGAGGCACCGTGGATGTGGATGCCGCCTGCGCATAAGTCCTAGCTGGCCCTGCCACCGGCGTGGATGGGGTCGCCATCACGGGGTCCCTTTAAGGGCTACACCCACCCCAAAGTCACAGGCCTTTATGTTCTTAAATTGGCCTCGTTTAAGTGTATGAGCAGAGGAGCTCTCAATGAGGCACACCTCTCCCCTAGTTGACAATTGGGGAGGGGCCTTGCTCCCTCTGCTCAGTTGTCTTAATTGTTTTTTTCAATTAGGAGGAAAGGGCTCTCAGAGAGACAGAGAGAGAGAGAAAGAGATGGGGGGTGGTGGGAAAGTGGGAAGCTGCGAGGGCAGGTCTCCCCTCACAGCGATGGGTGGGTGTTTTCTTTGGGGTGCACTCCCCAGATGATGGAAAAAAAGCAAGACACAGTGTTTAGGATGGTCTTCGGGTGGGGGGAGAAGATGTCTTCACCTGGGGCAGCTGGAGCCACCCAGGCACACACTCCCAACGATGTTAAATAGGGTGATTAGTAATACTTCAGCCAGGTAGCTCCAGCTATCCCAGGCTAGGCAATGGGGGAGGGGTGCTTCAGTGGTGTGTGGGGCCGAGCTGGAAGCAAGACCTCCACGCACACTTCCACATACACACACCCCCCGCGATGTTGCGGGCCTCGAAGAAATCTTCTTTTCTCCCTCCACCGATACAACAAAGTCTTTAGGGGAATGCACCAAAACACACCCACCTTTGGTTGATGAAGTTTCTCCCTCCTTCCACACTGGATAGTTGTTGTTCTTTTTCCCCCTCTCTCTAACTCTCTGTCGAAGTAATGAAGTTGTTGAATTTTCTGCTCTCCTCCTCTCCCTCTGGATGGATTGGAATTGTAGTAAGCCCCTTCCTCCTCTTCCTGGGCTGTTTCACAGGTCTCACAAAGGCCTTCCAGGTAGGAGCAACAGCAGCAAGCTCCTTCTCTCACTACAGCACAGCTCCAAGTGAATAGGCCACGCCTCCAACAGCTCCACCATTGGTCCACAGAACCCTGAAAGTAGCAGGCCAGGTGGATAAGGTGGTTAAGAACGCATACGGAACGCTTGCCTTTATTGGCCGAGGCACAGAATACAAGAGCAGGGAGGTTATGCTTAAATTGTATAATACTCTGGTTTGGCCACAGCTGGAGTACTGCGTGCAGTACTCCAGCTGTGGCCTAACCAGAATATTATACAATTATAGGAAGGACATGATTGCACTAGAGGGTGCAGAGGAGATTTACTGGGATGCTGCCTGGGATGGAGACTCTTAGCTATGAGGACAGATTGGATCGGCTGGGTTTGTTCTCATTGGAACAGAGGAGGTTGAGAGGAGACCTCATTGAGGTGTACAACATTTTTAGGGGCCTGGTCAATTACGAGGGGTCATAGTTTTAATTGGTTGGTGGAAGGTTCAGAGGGGATTTGAGGGGGGGCTTCTTCACGCAGAGGGTTGTGGGGGTCTGGAACTCACTGCCTGGAATGGTGGTGGATGCAGAAACCCTCACCACATTTAAAAGGTGCTTGGATGGGCACTTGAAGTGCCGTAACCTGCAGGGTTACAGACCTAGAACTGGTAATTGGGATTAGACTGGGTAACCTCTTGTTGGCTGGCACAGATACGATGGTAAGTACTGCAGGGAATCGAATGTGGCCAAGGTGATCTCCTGGACTAGTTTCGATCGCCTGGATGGGTCGGAGAGGAATTTTCCCAGATTTTATTTCCCCTAGTTGGCCTGGGTTTTTATCTGGTTTTTGCCTCTCCCAGGAGATCACATGGCTCCGGCTGGGGTGGAGTGCAGAATGTTTCGGTGTAAGGGGTGTTGCAGTGGTGTGGGGCGGACAGGTTGGGCTGGGTGCTCTTTACCTTTCCGCCATTGTTCATTATTCATCGGTGTAACTTTCAGGGCTGCTGATTGAGGGCCGTGTGGCTCTTTGTCGGCCGGCGTGGACACGATGGGCTGAAATAGCCTCCTTCAGCGCTGTAAATTTCTATGTTTCACACTAATTCTATCCCAGTTAATAATGGGGTAGTTGAAATCCCCTACTATTACTGCCCTATAGTTTTTGCACTTCTCAGAAATTTGCCTGCATATTTGCTCCTCTATCTCCCTCTGACTGTTTGGGGGTCTATAGTACACTTCCACCAGTGTGAGCGTCCCTTTTTGTTCTTCAATTCAAACCATATGGCCTCATTTGATGACCCCTCTAACAGATCATCCCTCCTTACAGCTGTAATTCTTTCTTTAATCAATATTGCGACCTCCCTCCTTTTTTACCCCCTCTCTATCCCGTGTGAAAACCCTGTAACCAGGAATGTTGAGCTGCCATACCTGCCCTTCTTTCAACCATGTCTCAGTAATAGCTATAATATCGTACTCCCAACTGTCTATCTGTGCTCTCAGCTCATCTGTCTTATTCCCTAGACTCCTTGCATTGAAGTATATACAATTTAGCACTGCCAAACTTACTTGTTGTCTATTTTCTAGCCTTTGTTTCCTCTGCCTTCCAAATTCACTTTCTAATTTTTTGCTTTCCAATTCCAGCTTTGCTTCTCTCCCTTCTGAATCTATTCTCAGGTTCCCATCCCCCTGCCAAGTTAGTTTAAACCCTCCCCATCAGCACTAGCAAACCCCCCGCCCCGCGAGGATATTGGTACCGGCTTTGTTGAGGAGCAACCCGTCCGGCTTGTACAGATCCCACCTCCCCCAGAAACTGTCCCAATGCCTCGTGAATCTAAAGCCCTCCCTCCTGCACCATCTCTCTAGCCACGTATTCATCTGCTCTAGCCTCCTATTTCTGTACTCACTAGCTCGTGGCACTGGGAGTAATCCAGAGTTGACTACCTTTGAGGTCTTGCTTTTTAATCTCTCTCCCAGCTCCCTAAAATCTGCCTGCAGGACCTCATCCCTCTTTCTACCTATGTCATTGGTACTGATACGGACCATGACCTCTGGCTGTTCACCCTCCCCCCTCAGAATGTGCTGCAGCCGCTCAGTCACATCCTTGACCCTGGCACCAGGGAGGCAAGATACTATCCTGGAGTCACGTCTGTGGTCGCAGAAACGCTTGTCTGCTCCCCCAGCTATCGAATCCCCTACCTCTATTGCTCTTCCATTCTTTTTCCTCCCCCCCCCCCCCACCCCACCCCATGCAGCTGAGCCACCAATGGTGCCGTGGACTTGGCTGTGGCTACACTCCCCAGAGGCACCATCACCGTCACCTGTTCTCAGAACCGAATACTGGTTGGAGAGCAAGATACACTCTGGCAACTCCTGCACTATCTGCCTGGTCCTCCTTTTCTGTCTGGCGGTCATCCATTCCCTCTCTGCCTGCACACTCTTAAGCTGCGGGGTGACCACCTCCAGAAGCGTGCTATCCACGAAGTTCTCAGTCTTGCAGTTGCCCCACAGTGACTCCAGCTGCTGCTCAAGCTCCGAAACACGGAGCTCGAGCTGCCGTAGCTGACGACACTTCCTGCACACGTGGTCGCCCAGGCCACGAGAAGCCTCCAGGACTTCCCACATGGCACAGGATGTGCATTCCACGGGACTGAGCTGCCCTGCCATGCCTCTATTTCAACATTTCAGACGGTCCTTCGTATCGAGGATGACTTGCTTCCACGCCAAAAAGGGATGAGTTCACAGGTGTTTCAATAAAGGACTGAATATTCCAGATCCTGAACTACATGTTGAAGGGTGGATGATGTCTTTGCGTGGATTTTTTTAACATGGGATGGCTGTTGTACACCAGCCACCACACGGGCTTGACAGAGCTAGGTCTTGGTCTAGTGGCAAGGATTACACAAGACGACTGGAGACCAGCTCTGCTGCACAGACCTCGTGCGCACACATATCGCAGTGTGGACTGGCCCGTGCTGCCCCTGAGCCCTCGCCTCTCCTGGGCCCCGATCACTTCGTTCCATGATCATGCCTCTATTTAATAGACTAAGAACTAACTTAACAGAAATAAACAAAAATCGAAAAAAAACACTCACCAACTCCTCACCAATCAGCTCCTTCCCTGGTGCCGGCGTCACTTTTTTACTACCCAATTAGTCCTACTCCCCATCTCTTTCCCCATAGCCCCACAAATATTTCCTTTTCAAATATATACATTGAAACTGCTTCCACCACCTTTTCAGGCAGTGCATTCCAGATCGTAACAAATCGCTGCATTTAAACAAAAATTCTCATCTCTCCTTTGGTTCTTTTACCAATTATCTTAAATCTGTGCCCTCTGGTTACCGACCCTCCTGCCACTGGAAACAGTTTCTCTCTACTCTATCACAATCCCTCATAGGTTTGAACACCTGTGAAATCTCCCCTTAGCCTTCTTTGCTCTAAAGAGAATAACCCTAGCTTCTCCAGTCTCTCCACATAACTGAAGTCCCTCATAGAAACATAGAAATTTACAGATGTTTCCAGTAGCGTGGACAAGGGAGAACCAGTTGATGTGGTGTATTTGGACTTTCAGAAGGCTTTCGACAAGGTCCCACACAAGAGATTAGTGTGCAAAGTTAAAGCACATGGGATTGGGGGTAGTGTGCTGATATGGATTGAGAACTGGTTAGCAGACAGGAAGCAAAGAGTAGGAGTAAATGGGTACTTTTCAGAATGGCAGGCAGTGACTAGTGGGGTACCGCAAGGTTCTATGCTGGGGCCCCAGCTGTTTACATTGTACATTAATGATTTAGACGAGGAGATTACATGTAGTATCTTCAAATTTGCAGATGACACTAAGTTGGGTGGCAGTGTGAGCTGCGAGGAGGATGCTATGAGGCTGCAGAGTGACTTGGATAGGTTAGGTGAGTGGGCAAATGCATGGCAGATGAAGTATAATGTGGATAAATGTGAGGTTATCCACTTTGGTGGTAAAAACAGAGAGACAGACTATTATCTGAATGGTGACAGATTAGGAAAAGGGGAGGTGTAACGAGACCTGGGTGTCATGGTACATCAGTCATTGAAGGTTGGCATGCAGGTACAGCAGGTGGTTAAGAAAGCAAATGGCATGTTGGCCTTCATAGCGAAGGGATTTGAGTACAGGGGCAGGGAGGTGTTACTACAGTTGTACAGGGCCTTGGTGAGGCCACACCTGGACAGTTTTGGTCTCCTAACTTGAGGAAGGACATTCTTGCTATTGAGGGAGTGCAGCGAAGGTTCACCAGACTGATTCCCGGGATGGCGGGACAGACATATCAAGAAAGACTGGATCAACTGGGCTTGTATTCACTGGAGTTCAGAAGAATGAGAGGGGATCTTAAGGGGTTGACTGTGGATGGGCAATGGCAGACATTTAGAGACCGCATGGATGAATTACAACAATTGTACATTCCTGTCTGGCGTAAAAATAAAAAAGGGAAGGTGGCTCAACCGTGGCTATCTAGGGAAATCAGGGATAGTATTAAAGCCAAGGAAATGGCATACAAATTGGCCAGAAATAGCAGCGAACCTGGGGACTGGGAGAAATTTAGAACTCAGCAGAGGAGGACAAAGGGTTTGATTAGGGCAGGGAAAATGGAGTACGAGAGGAAGCTTGCAGGAAACATTAAGGCGGATTGCAAAAGTTTCTATAGGTATGTAAAGAGAAAAAGGTTAGTAAAGACAAACGTAGGTCCCCTGCAGTCAGAATCAGGGGAAGTCATAACGGGGAACAAAGAAATGGCAGACCAATTGAACAAGTACTTTGGTTCAGTATTCACTAAGGAGGACACAAACAACCTTCCGGATATAAAAGTGGTCAGAGGGTCTATTAAGGAGGAGGAACTGAGGGAAATCTTTATTAGTCGGAAAATTGTGTTGGGGAAATTGATGGGATTGAAGGCCGATAAATCCCCAGGGCCTGATGGACTGCATCCCAGAGTACTTAAGGAGGTGGCCTTGGAAATAGCGGATGCACTGACAGTCATTTTCCAACATT
Organism: Pristiophorus japonicus; assembly: GCF_044704955.1. Lineage (NCBI taxonomy): Eukaryota > Metazoa > Chordata > Chondrichthyes > Pristiophoridae > Pristiophorus > Pristiophorus japonicus. The sequence continues at coordinate 155,714,980 of NC_091980.1, read as the reverse complement.
CCATTGACTCTGGATCAATTCCTATCGAGTGGAGGGTAACCAATGTAACCCCACTTTTTAAAAAAGGAGGGAGAGAGAAAGCAGGGAATTATAGACCGGTCAGCCTGACCTCAGTAGTGGGTAAAATGATGGAATCAAGTATTAAGGATGTCATAGCAGCGCATTTGGAAAATGGTGACATGATAGGTCCAAGTCAGCATGGATTTGTGAAAGGGAGATCATGCTTGACAAATCTTCTGGAATTTTTTGAGGATGTTTCCAATAAAGTGGACAAAGGAGTACCAGTTGATGTGGTATATTTGGACTTTCAGAAGGCTTTTGACAAGGTCCCACACAGGAGATTAATGTGCAAAGTTAAAGCACATGGGATTGGGGGTAGTGTGCTGACGTGGATTGAGAACTGGTTGTCAGACAGGAAGCAAAGAGTAGGAGTAAATGGGTACTTTTCGGAATGGCAGGCAGTGACTAGTGGGGTACCGCAGGGTTCTGTGCTGGGGCCCCAGCTGTTTACATTGTACATTAATGATTTAGACGAGGGGATTAAATGTAGTATCTCCAAATTTGCGGATGACACTAAGTTGGGTGGCAGTGTGAGCTGCGAGGAGGATGCTATGAGGCTACAGAGTTGACTTGGATAGGTTAGGTGAGTGGGCAAATGCGTGGCAGATGAAGTATAATGTGGATAAATGTGAGGTTATCCACTTTGGTGGTAAAAACAGAGAGACAGACTATTATCTGAATGGTGACAGATTAGAAAAAGGGAAGGTGCAACGAGACCTGGGTGTCATGGTACATCAGTCATTGAAGGTTGGCATGCAGGTACAGCAGGCGGTTAAGAAAGCAAATGGCATGTTGGCCTTCATAGCGAGGGGATTTGAGTACAGGGGCAGGGAGGTGTTGCTACAGTTGTACAGGGCCTTGGTGAGGCCACACCTGGAGTATTGTGTACAGTTTTGGTCTCCTAACTTGAGGAAGGACATACTTGCTATTGAGGGAGTGCAGCGAAGATTCACCAGACTGATTCCCGGGATGGTGGGACTGACCTATCAAGAAAGACTGGATCAACTGGGCTTGTATTCACTGGAGTTCAGAAGAGTGAGAGAGGACCTCATAGAAACGTTTAAAATTCTGACGGGTTTGGACAGGTTGGATGCAGGAAGAATGTTCCCAATGTTGGGGAAGTCCAGAACCAGGGGTCACAGTCTAAGGATAAGGGGTAAGCCATTTAGGACCGAGATAAGGAGAAACTTCTTCACCCAGAGAGTGGTGAACCTGTGGAATTCTCTACCACAGGAAGTAGTTGAGGCCAATTCACTAAATATATTCAAAAGGGAGTTAGATGAAGTCCTTACTACTCGGGGGATCAAGGGGTATGGCGTGAAAGCAGGAAGTGGGTACTGAAGTTTCATGTTCAGCCATGAACTCATTGAATGGCGGTGCAGGCTAGAAGGGCTGAATGGCCTGCTCCTGCACCTATTTTCTATGTTTCTATGTTTCTATCTCATAGAAACGTTTAAAATTATGACGGGTTTAGACAGGTTAGATGCAAGAAGAATGTTCTCAATGTTGGGGAAGTCCAGTACCAGGGGTCACAGTCTAAGGATAAGGGGTAAGCCATTTAGGATCGAGATGAGGAGATACTTCTTCACCCAGAGAATGGTGATCCTGTGGAATTCTCTACCACAGAAAGTTGTTGAGGCCATTTCACTAAATGTATTCAAAAAGGAGTTAGATGTAGTCCTTACTACTAGGGGGATCAAGGGGTATGGCGAGAAAGCAGGAATGGGGTACTGAAGTTGCATGTTCAGCCATGAACTCATTGAATGGCGGTGCAGGCTCGAAGGGCTGAATGGCCTACTCCTGCATCTATTTTTTATGTTTCTATGTTTGAAGGAGGCCATTTCGGCCCATCGTGTCCGCGCCGGCCGACAAAGAGCCACACAGCCCTCGGTCAGCAGCCCTGAAGGTTACATATAAACCTATAAACAATGAACAATGGTGGAAAGGTAAAGAGCATCCGGCCCAACCAGTCCGCCCCACACAACTGCGACACCCCTTATACTGAAACATTCTACACTCCACCCCCACCGGTGCCATGTGATCTCCTGGGAGTGGCAAAAACCAGATAAAAACCCAGGCCAATTGGGGAAAAAAATTTGGGAAAATTCCTCTCCAACCCATCGTATCTGTTCCAGCCAACGAAAGGTCATCCAGTCTAATCCCAATTACCAGCTCGAAGTCCGTAACCCTGCAGGTTACTACACTTCAAGTGCCCATCCAAGCACCTTTTAAATGTGATGAGGGTTTCTGCATCCACCAGGCAGTGAGTTCCAGACCCCTACAACCCTCTGCGTGAAGAAACCTCCGCTCAAATCACCTTAAACCGTCCACTAACCACATTAAAACTATGCCCCCTCCACCAAGTGAAATAAGCCCTTGCTATCCACTATATCCAGGCCCGTCAAAATGTTATACATCGCAATGAGGTCTCCTCTTAGCCTCCTCTGTTCAATGAGAACAAACCCAGCCTATCCAATCTGTCCTCATAGCTAAGATTCTCCATTCCAGGCAGCATCCTAGTAAATCTCCTCTGCACCCTCTCTAGTGCAATCACATCTTTCCTATATTACGGCAACCAGAACTGCACACAGTACTCCAGCTGTGGCCTAGCCAGAGTATTATACAATTTAAGCATAACCTCTCTGCTGTTGTATTTTATGCCTCGGCCAATAAAGGCAAGCATTCCGTATGCCTTCTTAACCACCTTATCCACCTGGCCTGCTACTTTCAGGGATCTGTGGACCTGGTACCATTCCAGTAAATCTCCTCGGCATTCTCTCTGGGCATTGACATCCTTCCTAAAGTGTAGTCAGAGTTTAAGTCATCCTCGACTCCGAGAGACTGCCTAATAAGAAGAAGGTGTAGTGCCCAGATGTAGTGGATATATCATTCCTGCTGAGGTCTAACCAGTGTTTTATAATACGTAATAATTTAGCTTAGGTATTCTAGCTTCCTGTTGCATCACCTGAAACCCATTAATCCTAATACTAATCCAACCTAATCTGTTCTAAAATGTAGTTCTACCATCTACACTGTTTCCTTACAGTCTGTATGTACTGCCACATGGAACACTTCCCTTGTACTGTCCTTCAGCGGGACCTGCGGAGAGCTGTGCTAGCCCAGCGCCAGTGCCAGGACTTCTGCATGTGATCAGCTGGCAGAATATGGCATTCACCTCCGGCTCAGCTCGTAGCTGACCATCTCTGCCAACCAGCATATGTCCCGGGCAGCCTGGCGACACATGCACTACCTGGTCCAACCTGTACTGCGTTCCTGAGGTGTGGTGCCCAGAACGGAAGGATATATTGGCCTCGGACAGGGTGCAGCACAGTGTCACCAGGATGATAGCAGGGTTGAAAGGGTTAAATTATGAGGACAGTTTGCATAGACTAAGTTTGTATTCCCTTGAGTTTAGAAGGCTATGGGGTGATCTGATTGAGGTGTTTAAAATGATAAAGGGATTTAATAAGATAGATAGGGAGAAACAAATTCCTCTTGTGAGGGAATCCAGAACAAGGGGGTATCATCTTAAAATTAGAGCCAGGCCATTTAGGAGTGATGTCAAGAAACATTTGTTCACACAAAGGGAGTTGAAATCTGGAACTCTCGTCCCCCCTAAACGGCTGTGGATGCTGGGGTCAGTTGAAGCTTTTGAGCCTGAAAGTGACAGATTTTTGTTGGGTAAGGGTATCAAGGGATATGGAGCTAAGGCGGGTAAATGGATTTGAGGTACGGATCAGCCATGAGCTAATAGAATGGCGGAACAGGGTCGAGGGGCTCAATGGCCTTCTCCTGTTCCCATGTCTGTGGGGGAGAAGTTGTTGTGCTGTGAATATTGATCTGTGCTGGTGTGGGGAGTTGGTGCTGGCACATGGAATGATTCTTTCCTTTTGATCCAGGTATCAGGGCCAACATGGCCCAGGTGCTTTTAAAACTCAAGCTTGGCATCACTTCATCATTTCTGCACTTCCTTTTCTTGCCGCCACTACTGTTCTTTTCAACCCTGGTGATATCCTTACTCTGGACTTTGGCCCATCAATCTGTGCGAGGGCTGTCAGTAACTGTCAGGAAGGGCTCACTGAGAATGTCTGGGGTTGGGCGACCTCCCTCTGACTCACTGCCTGATATTGGGCGGGACAGTGGTGGAGAGGCCTATCGCCACAACTCCTCCCCTAAAATCTTCCTCTCTTCTCCCCGACCCCATCTCCAACCTGTGCATTTCCCAACCGCCACATGTAAATGGTAGCGAGTGGGCGGGGCTTCCTCCAGGGTCACCCCTCCCCCTTTGCAAGGCACGGGGCTGTAATGTATTTGCTTCATGGGCTCCTTGCTTAAGAATTCTTAGCAACACATTGGCCCAGAAATCCCGGTTTCTTCTTCCCGTGGGCGTTCGAATAAAAATAAGAGAAAAGATGCGCACTTACCTTTTGGTCGAATGCCCGCCAGAGATCCCGGACTCGAGGCCTCCTCTTCTTGCGCAACGGAGTGTGTTCACATTGGGACGTCCACAGGAGTCACGTGGGCCTGGACACCCAATCACGGCAAAGTACTTTCTCATTCATAGTAATAGGAGTTTCGTAGGTCCAATTACTATGAATGAGAAACACCCCCAAACACCCAAACACTACATAAAACATTAAAAATACCTCACATAAATACACTATGGAAATTAAAGTTGATAGAAATGTTTTTTAAAGAAAAAAAATTTGCCAATTAAAAAAAAAAGTTTCAATTATGGTTGAACATAAATGTAACATAGTGAACAGGGTTTTTAAAATTAATGTTTTTTTAATTTCATTATATTTATGTATGTTTTTAAACTCTTACACCTGTAAAAGTAGGCTATGCGCTGGCTTTTATCAGGTGCAAGAGTTTTGAGGACATTTGCTGGGCAAGATATGCATAAATCCCACAATCTTACCCTTGCAAATGACCTCGCTCCCGAGATACGGAGGATCTGTCAAGCCAGAAATTTGCACTGAAAACCAGCTTTTCCAATGCCTTCCCGGGTCCATACGTACGGACCTGGGGAGGCCGCGATTTCTGGGCCATTGCTATGAAGAACTAGTTGGTTTATTAGCAAAAGGTTTAACAATCACATTACACATGGCAGGTTCATCCACTAGGCTCACAACCACCTGCCTCATTGTGGATCCATTGAACCGAACTGGCTGGGGTTTTATTGAGTCTTGTGAATATCACTTTACTGGCTAAGCCACTCACAATGCAACAACTCTACAACTATTTTGTTGTGAACAATAAGAAAACATTAAATCAAAGTCAAGTGCCCCCTGATTAAGGGGAGAGGGGGCACTCCAAACACTTTCAAACAAATGCCCCCTTGTTTTTTTTTGAGGGCACTAAAAACACAAATTATACAAGTACCCGCTGGCTAAAAGGGTGGGGGGGGCACTAAAACCGGCACAAAACACAAATTAAACTTTAGACAAAAAACATCAAATTAAAATTTGGTTGCCGGGGGTGATAATGCACTCCAGTCCCTCCGGCGCCCACCTCTCGCGGAAGGCCGCGAGCGTACTGGTGGACACCGCGTGCTCCATCTCCAGGGATACCCTGGCTCGGATGTAACCACGGAAGAGAGGCAGGCAGTCGGGCTGAACGACCCCCTCGACCGCCCGCTGCCTGGACCGGTTAATGGTCACCTTGGCCATGCCCAGGAGCAGTCCACCGAGGAGGCCCTCCGACCTGCCCGCTCCCCTCCGCACAGGGTGCCCAAAGATCAGGAGTGTGGGACTGAAGTGCAACCAGAATTTGAGGAGCAGCCTCTTCAAATAATGGAACAGGGGCTGCAACCTCGCACATTCCATAAAAACATGGAACACGGTCTCCCCCAGACCACAGAAATTGCAGGTGGCTTGGGAGCCCGTGTACCGACTTAAAAACTTATTGCAAGGGACTGCTCCGTGCACCACCCTCCAGGCCAAGCCTGTGAGCATACTCACAGGTGCATACAGTAAAGGGGCCATCACAGAGATGCCGTTGTCACTGTCAGTAGTGTGCCAGAGGCTGGAGAGACTAGGGAAAGCATTGTAGTTATACTTTGCAGAGTTGTAAATGGGCTAAAGCTGTGTTTCAAGAAGCTTGGTATCAACATTTGCTATCCTTAAATAAAAACAGAAAATGCTGGGAATCTCAGCGGGTCAGGCAGCATCTGTGGAGAGAGAAACAGAGTTAATGTTTCAGGTCAGTGACCCTTCGTCAGAACTGGTGAATATTCGAAAGGAACAAATTCTTAAGGAGCACTGAAAGGGGGAGGGGAGGAAAGAACAAAAGGGAAGGTCTGTGATAGGGTGGAAGACAGAAGAGATTAGAGAGACAAAAGGGATGATGGGCCGACTTCAGATGGTAATGGCAGAAGTTAGAAAAAGATTAGTTTAGATAGGGTGTGAATGGCGAAATAATTACCGGCTACCCTGGGAAACAGAAAGAAAAAATTTACTTAAGACCGGGGCATGGTTTAATAAAAGGAGGAAAGGGAGCAAAATATGGGCAGAGGTTAAGGTCTGAAATTGTTGAACTCGACGTTGAGTCCAGAAGGCTGTAAAGTGCCTAAACAAAAGATGAGATGCTGTTCCTCGAGTTTGCGTTGAGCTTCATTGAAACAGTGTAGGAGGACAAGGACAGAGAGATCAGAGTGGGAATGGAGCGGAGAATTAAAGTGACAGGCGACCGGAAGCTCAGGGTCACACTTGCGGACTGAACGGAGGTGTTCTGCAAAGCAGCCACCCAATCTGCGTTTGGTCTCCCCAGTGTAGAGGAGACCACATCGTGAGCAGTGAATACAGTATAGTAAGTACAAGTAAATCGCTGTTTCACCTGAAAGGAGTGTTTGGGGCCCTGGATAGTGGGAAAGGAGGAGGTAAAAGGGCAGGTGTTGCATCTCCTGCGCTTGCACGGGAAGGTGCCGTGGGAAGGGGAGGGGGTGCTGGGGGTGACTGTAGAATGGACCAGGGTGTCGTGGAGGGAGCAGTCCCTTCAGTTTGCTGAGAGGGGAGGGGAGGGGAAGATGTGATTGGTGATGGGATCACGCTGGAGGTGGCGGAAATGGCGGAGGATGATTCGTTGAACGTGGAGGTTGGTGGGGTGAAAGGTGAGGACAAGGAAAACCTTGTTGTGGTTCTGAAAGGGAGGGGAAGGGGTGAGAGCAGAGGTACGGGACATAGAACGGACACAGTCGAGGGCCATGTTAACCACAGCGGAGGGGAATCCTTGGTTGAGGAAAAAGGTAGACATGTCGGAGGCACTAGTGTGGCAGGTGGCGTCGTCAGAGTAGATGCTACCCTTAGCTCTCCATAAATCAGTTGTTTCTTTAAAGGTATTGATACTTGAGAGGCAGTTCAAACCTTTACAGGGAGGGATGGGAGAAAGGAATGATCTTGTATTCACAAACCCCTTTCACCAACTTGGGATGAATCATAGCTGTGGAAATTCTGTCGCACCTCAGTTGGGGCGGTATCCCGGGCAGGGCGGTACATTTTGTGCCAGCAAATGGTTTGCATCTGCTGGGCCCGGAGTTTGGAGCGGGGCGCTAAGAGAGGATTTACACGCCTCTCTCAGGGCGTTCGGCCGGCTGAGCAAGGGGAAATCCCGAGCTGAAGAGCCGGCCTCGGAGCACCATAACAGAGGCCTGGGGGAGGGCGGGGGGAACCTGAAATAAAAACACCAAAAACATTCCCAATGCATAGCTCACACCACAACATAAATCGCAAAAACAAATTAAAAAACCAATCACACTTACCTCGGAGCATGGACATCCCTTCCCTCACAAGCTACAGCTTGGACTGCCCGCTTTCACAGGCGTTCCCACCAGCGGGCGCTACGGAGCGCTACAGGTCGGGCGGCAACCATAAATCGAGCTGGTGTCGCAACTAGGGGTCTTGCATACTGGCTCGCCTCTTCTGGGTTTCGCCCCCCCTGCCCTCCCGTCAATACCGGCAACAAATGTCCCGGCAGGGTGCTGGAAGCTGGCCGCCCGGGCGCAACTGCTTTCCGCCGCCATTGCTGCCCCTCCGGGGCACTAAGAGGAGCAGCAAAAAAACAAATTACTAACCCATAGAATCTTACAGCCATTCGGCCCATCGTGTCAGCTCGTTGAAAGAGCTATCCAATTAGTCCCTCTATCCTGCTCTATCCCCATAGCCCTGCAAATTTTACCTTTCCAAGTATTTATGCAATTCCCTTTTGAAAGTTACCACTGAATCTGCTTCCACCACCCTTTCAGGCAGGGGGATGGAGGAGGTAGCGGACAATTTAATTTAAAGTACTATCCGGGTTTATCTTTTCCATTCCCTGATTAAGTTAATGCACTCCTGTACTCACCTCTCGGATGCCTCCATTCTAGGCTGAAAAGCCCAAGTCTCAACAGTCTTTGCTCATAGCTCAGAGCCCTGACACTGGGGATCAGCTCGAGCCTGCACATGCCCCTGTTCCCCACAGCCAGCCCGGGTGGTTCCTTTTGATGAATCCCTTTCCAGTTGGTGAGGTTCGAACACCGGGAGGCACTGTGCTCAGTTGGAAGGCTAAGCATTATAAAATAAATTACTACATTGCAAGCTAAAGCTGTGTTCAAGAAACTTGGTGTCAACACTTGCAACCGTGAGTGCTCCATAAATCAATTCCTGCTCCTCTCCCATCCTCCCCCTCTCACATCCCCCTCCCCTCCCATCTCCCCATCTCTCAAATCCCCCCTCTCCTCCCATCCCCCTCCTCCCCTCCTATCCCATTGAGGTGTACAAAATATTGAGGGGCCTGGACATAGTGGATAGTAAGGGCCTATTTCTATTGGTGGAGGGGTCTAGTATGAGGGGGCATAGTCTTAATTGGTTGGTGGAAGGTTTAGAGGGGATTTGAAGGGGGGGCTTCTTTACGCAGAGGGTTGTGGGGATCTGGAACTCGCTGTCTGGAAGAGTGGTGGATGCAGAAACCCTCATCAGTTTTAAGAGATGGTTGGATGGGCACTTAAAGTGCTGTAACCTGCAGGGTTACGGACCTAGAGCTGGTAATTGGGATTAGATTGGATGACCTTTTGTTGTTTGTTGGACGGAGCAGATATAATGGTAAGTACTGCATGGAATTGAATACGGCCAGGGTGATCTCCTGGACTAGTTTCGATTGTCTGGATGGGTCGGAGAGGAAGTTTCCCAGACTTTTTCTCCCTAAATTGGCCTGGGTTTTTATCTGGTTTTTGCCTCTCCCAGGAGATCACATGGCTCCGGTTGGGGTGGAGTGTAGAATGTTTCAGTATAAGAGGTGTCGCAGTTGTGGTGAGGCGGATTGGTTGGGCTGGGTGCTCTTTGCCTTCCGTTATTGTTCATAGGTTTATATGTAACCTTTAGGGCTGCTGACCAAGGGCCATGTGGCTCTTTGTTGGTTGGCGTGGATAAGATGGGCCGGAATGGTCTCCTTCTGCGCTGTAAATTTCCATGTTTCTATGAGATTCGAGGTGCTCAGCGCCCTCCCGAATGCACTTCCTCCACTTAGGGCGGTCTTTGGCCAGGACTCCCAGGTGTTGGGGTTGTTGCACTTTATCAGGGAGGCTTTGAGAGTGTTCTTGTAACGTTTCTTCTGCCCACCTTTGGAATTCCGAGTAGAGTGCTTGCTTTGGGAGTCTCGTGTCTGGCATGCAAACAATGCGGCCTGCCCAGCGGAGCTGATCAAGTGTGGTCAGTGCTTCAATGCTGGGGATGTTGGCTTGGTCAAGGATGCTAATGTTGGAGAGGTGAGATGTTCTTGTATAACAGGACAAAATATTGACAAGAACAGCAGAATTGCTATGGCTGGCAGCATGGTTACTGTGATTGGTTTTCCACAGGGTCCCTGGGTTTGAACTGAGTGAGGACTTTGCCGAGGAACCTGGAGCTGTAAACCGGACTGCGGCCAACGTGATAGTGAAGCACTTGGAACCCCCGCCAAAGCCCAAGACTATAATCAACTCAAAGCTTGGGAAGCACGTCTATTACACCGAGAATGCGTTTGAGCAAGAATTATACACTGGTAACTAGAGTCCGCAGGAATTGCACACGCATACCTATTTGCAGAACATGCAAAGAGACAGAGGGAGAGACTTCTAGAAGTACTGCTAAATAATAACGTTCTTACTTACATTTAACACCAGATGATATAATCCAGTGTTGCACTCTATTTAATGGGAGTGATTGATATGGGTTGTGTCCAATGTCACTCTACATAATGGGACTGATTGATGCGGGGTGGCGCCATTTGCACTCTACACATTGGGATTGATTGATAGCAGTTGGGTCCATCTATACACTACGCAATAGAAGTGATTGATATGGGTTGGATCCAGTGACACTTTATATAATGGGAGTGATTGATGTGGCATGGCATCAATTTCATTCTACTAAATGAAGTGATTGATATGGGTTATGTCCATCTCCACCCAATGCCATGGGAGTGATTGATACTGGTTCGGTCTATCCAACTCTAACGAGACCTGGGTGTCATGGTTCATCAGTCATTGAAAGTTGGCATGCAGGTACAGCAGGCGGTGAAGAAGACAAATGGTATGTTGGCCTTCATAGCTAGGGGATTTGAGTACAGGAGCAGGGAGGTCTTACTGCAGTTGTACAGAGCCTTGGTGAGGCCTCACCTGGAATATTGTGTTCAGTTTTGGTCTCCTAATCTGAGGAAGGACATTCTTGCTATTGAGGGAGTGCATGCGAAGGTTCACCAGACTGTGTCCCGGGATGGCAGGACTGACAGGTGAGGAGGGACTGGATCGACTGGGCCTGTATTCACTGGAGTTTAGAAGGATGAGAGGGGATCTCATAGAAACATATAAAATTCTGATGGGACTGGACAGGTTAGATGCAGGAAGAATGTTCCCGATGCTGGGGAACCAAGGGACACAGTCCAAGGATAAGGGGTAAGCCATTTAGGACTGAGATGAGGAGAAACTTCTTCACTCAGAGAGTTGTTAACCTGTGGAATCCCCTATCACAGAGAGTTGTTGATGCCAGTTCATTGGATATATTCAAGAGGGAGTTAGATATTGCCCTTACGACTAAAGGGATCAAGGGATATGGAGAGAAAGCAGGAAAGGGGTACTGAGGTGAATGATCAGCAGGTTCGAAGGGCTGAATGGCCTACTCCTGCACCTATTTTCTATGTTTCTATCCCAATCTCTTCCCATCTCCCTCCATTGAACAGACCCCCTGTCTCTTCATTCCCTTGTGCTTGTGGTTGAGGGTTTCCGTGGATGTGGCATGTTCCCCACAAGTGACCTGTGCCACTTGCGATGAACCTGTGCATGTTTGCGGTTGTGTAACTCGGTGTCAACAACTCCCCTCTTTTCCCCAATCCAACACAGTTTATTTCAATGTGGAAATGATCACACTCAGATCAGGCTAAAATCCCTAATGTACTTGCACTTAAATCATATGCACGGGGGTTTAGTGACTCGGCAAAGCTATAAGCACAGGGCAATATTGTTATATGTAGACTCATTCAAAGTCTAAGCTCCTCCATTGAGAAAGGTTGTTGGCACAAACAGCCCAATAAGTGCTACTGAGTATAAGTTAGTGACTTCCATCGCCTGACCAGATCAGACTTAGAAAAGAGCTGCAGACACTTCCCCCAATTTAAGGGCCGTTCCTTTGAACATAGAATTGTCAAGCAAGCTTGGCCAGATGAAAGATTAAAGTAACCGTACAAGCACAGAACCTGAAAATGTTCCAGGGTTAACCCCAGTATGTGGCTGAAGTACAATCCAATAATGTTAAACTTTCCTGGTGTCATATCAGTATATGCCCAGGGGTAATATTGTAATCTTCATTGGCATTTGAGGCAATTGTCCCCAGATGTTATGTATGCAACCCTAGGTCACCTGTATCATACCACCACCAGAAGGCATACCTGTTAGAGTCCCAAGAATCCCAACATCCCTTGGGAGCACTGTATATAAATAGGCCTCCCATGCTATACCAATACTCTGGAGTTTGAATAAAGGAGCTAAGGTCACACTTACTCATGTCTACAGTACTCAGTTACATTACTTTATTGTGAGCATAACTGGCAACGAGATAACAAACAATCACGCGAAAATGCAGAGAACTGTTGGTATCCTGGAGAAATTCTCAGAAGGGGACGATTGGGATGCCTTCGTAGAGCGACTCGACCAATACTTTGTGGCCAACGAGCTGGAAGGGGACGAGTACGCTGCCAAACAAATGCGATCCTCCTCACCATCTGTGAGGCAACAACCTATGGCCTCATGAAGAATCTTCTAGCTCTGGTGAAACCAACAACCAAATCGTATGAAGAACTGTGTACGCTGGCCCGGGAGCACTTAAATCCGAAGGAAAGCGTTCTGATGGCAAGGTATTGATTTTACACGTGTCAACGGTCTGAAGGCCAGAAAATGGCGAGCTACGTCGCCGAACTAAAGCGCTTTGCAGGCCAATGCGAATTCGATAGATTCCTTGAGCAAATGCTAAGTGACTTTTTCGTGCTTGGCATTGGCCATGAGGTTATCCTTCGCAAACTATTGACTGTTGAAACACCGAACCCGAGCAAAACCATGACGATAGCCCAGGCATTTATGTCCACCAACGATAACACCAAACAAATTTCGCAGCATAAAGAGTTTTTCGGCAAGTACTCTACTCAAAGTAACGTTGTTTTCAGGCAGGAATGCATATGGCAGAACGTACACGCCTGCAGTTGCACGACCTCAGATGACCCAGAGTCCGCCATCAAATGTTAATGCGAGACAGTTAACACCTTGTTGGCACGGTGGAGGTGATCATCGAGTCCATCAGTGCCGCTTCAAACACTATGTGTGCAAAAGCTGTGGAACAATGGGACACCTCCAGTGAATGTGCAGACAAGCTACAAACCCTGCAAACCACCACGTTGCAGAGGAGGACCGATCCATGGTGGATCAGGCTGAACTAGAGACTTGAACCGAGGAAGCAGAAGTGTACAGGGTATACACCTTCACCACGAAATGTCCACCGATCATGCTAAAAGTCGAACTGGATGGAATTCCAGTATCAATGGAACTGGACACGGGTGCGAGTCAGTCTATCATGAGCAAAAAGGCCTTCGACAGGCTGTGGTGCAACAAGGCACACAGGCCGAAGCTTAGCCCCATTCACACCAAGCTAAGAACTTACACTAAAGAGCTGATCCCTGTTATTGGCAGCACAGCAGTAATAGTCTCCTATGCTGGAGCAGTGCACGAACTCACACTATGGATAGTACCAGGAGATGGCCCCACACTGTTTGGCAGAAGCTGGCTGGGAAAAATCCACTGGAACTGGGACGACATCCGAGCGCTTTCGTCCGTCGACGACGCCTCATGTGCCCAGGTTCTGAGCAAGTTCCCGTCGTTGTTTGAGCCAGGCATCGGAAGTTTGTCGGGGGCAAAGGTGCAGATCCACTTGGTTCCCGGTACACGACCCATCCACCACAAGGCATGGGCGGTGTCATATATGATGTGAGGGAAAGTGGAAATTGAGCTGGACAGGCTGCAGCGAGAAGGCATCATCACGGTGGAGTTCAATGAGTGGGCCAGTCCGATTGTTCCGGTTCTCAAAGGCGATGGCACGGTCAGAATTTGTGGGGACTATAAAATAACGATTAACCATTTTTTGCTACAGGACCCACTACCCAAGGCAGACGACCTATTTGCGACCCTGGCTGGAGGAAAGACATTCAGCAAGTTGGACCTGACCTCGGCCTACATGATGCAGGAGCTAGCGGAATCTTCGAAAGACCTCACCTGCAACTCGCATAAAAGTCTGATCATCTACAATAGATGCCTGTTTGGGATTCGATCGGCCATGGCAATTTTTCAAAGGAACATGGAGAGCCTACTAAAGTCAGTTCCACGCACCGTGGTTTTCCAGGACGACATATTGATCACAGGTCGGGACACCATCAAACACTTGAAGAACCTGGAAGAGGTTCTAAGTCGGCTAGATCGTGTGGGACTCAGGTTGAAACGCGCGAAGTATGTTTTCATGGCGCCAGAGGTCAAGTTCTTAGGGAGAAGAATCGCGGCAGATGGCATCAGACCCACCGACTCCAAGATGGAGGCCATCAAGAATGCGCCGAGACCACAGAACATGATGGAGCTGCAGTTGTGCCTGGAACTCCTCAACAATTTTGGGAATTTCCTACCCGGGTTAAGCACCTTGCTAGAACCCCTAGGCTGCTACACAAGGGAGATGACTGGATATGGGGGAAATCACAAGAGGCTGCTTTTGAGAAAGCCAGAAATCTGTTATGTTCCAACAAACTGCTTGTTCTGTATAACCCATGTAAACGTTTAGTGCTAGCTTGCGATGCATCATCGTACAGGGTCGGGTGTGTGTTACAACTTTGCAAATGAATCAGGAACATTGCAACCAGTCGCCTATGCGTCCAGGAGTTTGTCCAAGACTGAAAGGGCCTGCAGCATGATTGAAAAAGAAGCTCTGGCATGCGTTTATGGGGTGAAAAAAATGCACCGGTATCTGTTTGGTCTCAAGTTTGAGTTAGAAACTGACCATAAGCCGCTCATATCGCTATTCTCAGAGAACAAAGAGATTAATACCAATGTCTCTGCCCGCATCCAAAGATGGGCGCTCACGCTGTCTATATATAACAATGTAATCTGCCACAGACCAGGCACAGAGAACTGCGCTGATGCTCTCAGTCGGCTACCATTGCCCACCACCGGAGTGGAAATGGCACAGCCTGCAGACTTGCTCTTGGTGATGGATGCATTTGAAAATGAAAAGTCACCCATTACGGCCCGCCAGATCAGGACCTGGACCAGCCAGGATCCTTTACTGTCCCTTGGAAAAAACTGTGTCCTCCATGGGAGCTGGTCCAGCGTCCCAGCGGAGATGCGTGAAGAGATCAAGCCATTCCAGCGGCGCAAAGATGAAATGTCCATACAAGCGGACTGTCTTTTGTGGGGCAATCGTGTGATTTTGCCTAAGAAAGGCAGGGAAACATTCATACACAACCTACACAGTATCCACCCAGGCATAGTAATGATGAAAGCTATAGCCAGATCCCATGTGCGATGGTCCGGCATCGACTCAGATTTAGAGTCATGCGTGCGCCAGTGCAACACTTGCTCTCAACTGTGCAATGCACCCAGAGAGGCACTGCTAAGTTTGTGGTCATGGCCCTCCAAACCGTGGTCTAGGATCCAAGTTGACTTTGCGGGCCTGTTTCTAGGCAAAATGTTTTTGGTTGTTGTGGATGCTTATTCAAAATGGATTGAATGTGTAATAATGTCTGTAAGCACGTCCACTGCCACCGTCGAAAGCCTACGAGCCATGTTCGCCACGCACGGCCTGCCTGATGTCCTTGTCAGTGACAATAGGTCGTGCTTCACCAGAGCTGAATTTAAGGAATTCATGACCCGCAATGAGATCAAGCACATCACATCTGCCCCATTCAAGCCCGCATCCAATGGCCAGGCAGAACGGGCAGTCCAAACCATCAAGCAAAGCTTGAAACGTGTGCCGGAAGGCTCTCTGCAGACCCGCCTGTCCCGAGTCCTGCTCAGCTACCGCACCAGACCCCACTTGCTCACCGGGGTTCCCCCAGCCGAGCTGCTCATGAAAAGGGTGCCCAAAAACAAGGCTCTCTCTTGTCCACCCTGATCTCCATGATCATGTCGAGGGCAGGCGGCATCAACAAGCATGTACCATGATCATGCAAACTTGTCACGCAATATTGACGCTGCATTTGTACTCAACTATGGACATGGTCCCAAATGGCTTGTTGGCACCGTCATAGCCAAAGACGGGAGTAGGTTGTTTCAGGTCAAACTTGCTAATGGACTAACTTGCAGAAAGCATTTGGACCAAACCAAACTGCAATTCACAAACAGCCACGAGCAACCTGAAGAGGACATTACCAACTTCGACCCTCCAACACACACACAAGCGGCAACCGACATCACGGTCAACCATGAAGCTGAACTCACCATCCCCAGCAGCCCGGCAAGGCCAACCAACTCACCCACACCCGCATTTATACGATCGACAAGGGAGCGAAAAGCCCCAGATCGTCTCACCCTGTAAATAAGTATACTATTGACTTTGGGAGGGAGTGATGTTATGTATGCAACCCAAGGTAACCTGTATCATACCGCCACCAGAGGGCATACCTGTTGGAGCACTGTATATAAGCAGGCCTCCCATGCTGTATCAACACTCTGGAGTTTGAATAAAGGAGCTAAGGTCACACTTACTCACGTCTACAGTACTCAGTTACATTACTTTTATTATGAGCATAACATCAGTCACTTGAGATCAAACAAAGTCTTCTATTGAGGTAAAGAATCTTCCTTCTCCATCTCTGGTCCTCCAATTTAGGAATGGAGAAGGAACCCACCTCCATTTTCAACTGTTGCCAAGCTCTTTTAAAAACATATTCATATGTCCAACAAAAACAGAATTTCTACTTTTATCACTGCTATTAATAAATTTGTAGATGGACGCAACCAATATCAATCACTCCCATAGCATAGGCTGTAGATGGACCCAACCCATATCAATCATTTCATTATGTAGAATGAAAATTATGCCACCCACATCAATCACTCCCATTATATAGTGTGTCACTGGATCCAAACCATATCAATCACTTCTATTGCGTAGTGTATAGATGGACTCAACTGCTATCAATCAATCCCAATGTGTCGAGTGCAAATGGCGCCACCCCGCATCAATTAGTCCCATTATGTAGAGTGACATTGACACAACCCATATCAATCACTCCCATTAAATAGAGTGCAAATGGTACCACCCCACATTAATCACTTCCATTAGGTAGAGTGCCATTGAAGACAACCCATATCAATCGCTCCCATTATGTACAATTCATGACTTGTGGTTTTACTCACAGTACATTTCAGTCAATTTGCACGTATTGAACTTGTGTCAATTTGAGTAGGACGCCTGTCCCCGAATATACAGCTGCATTCTGGCTCTGATTTGATATAATATGGCTGCAGTCAGTACTGCATGCCCATGTTCTACCCACAGAGTATTTCCAATTCACATCTGGCATCCCTTACATAGGATTATATAAGAACATAAGAAATAGGAGCAGGAGTAGGCCATACGGCCCCTCGAGCCTGCTCCGCCATTCAATACAATCATGGCTAATCTGATCATGGACTCAGCTCCACTTCGCTGCCCACTCCCCATAACCCCTTATCCCCTTATCGTTTAAGAAACTGTCTATTTCTGTCTTAAATTTATTCTATATCCCAGCTTCCACAGCTCTCTGAGTCAGCGAATTCCATAGATTTACAACCCTCTGAGAGAAGAAATTTCTCCTCATCTCAGTTTTAAATGGACGGCCCCTTATTCTAAGATCGTGCCCTCTCGTTCTAGTCTCCCCTATCAGTGGAAACATCCTCTCTGCATCCATCTTGTAAGCCCCCTTTTAATCTTATACATTTCGATAAGATCACCTCTCATTCTTCTGAATTCCAATGAGTAGAGGCCCAACCTACTCAATCTTTCCTCATAAGTCAACCCCCTCATCCCTGGAATCAACCTAGTGAACCTTCTCTGAACTGCTTCTAAAGCAAGTATAGGATATACGGCACAGAAATAGGCCAATCAGCCCAACCAGTCCATGCCAGCGTTTATGTTCCACTCTAGCCTCCTCCCATCTTTCCTCATCTAACTCTATCAGTATAATCCTCTATTCCCTTCTCCCTCATATGCTTATTTAGCTTCCCCTTAAATGCATCTGTGCTATTTGCCTCAACTACTCCCTGTGGTAGCGAGTTCCTCTTTCTCACCACCCTCTGAGTAAAGAAGTTTCTTCTGAATTCCCTTTTTGATTTGTTGGTGACTATCTTATATTGATGGCCTCCTGTAATGCTCTTTCCCACAAGTGGAAACACTCTCTCTCTATCCACTCTATCAAAACCTTTCATAATTTTAAAGCCCTCTATTAGGTCACCCCTCAGCCTTCTTTTTTCAAGCGAAAAGAGACCCAGCCTGTTATCCTTTCTTGATATGTATACACTCGCATTTCTGGTATCATCCTTGTAAATCTTCTCTGCACCCTCTCCAGTGCCTCTATGTACTTTCTATAATATGGCGACCAGAATTGTACGCAGTACTCCCAAATGTGGTCTAAACAAGGTTCGATGCAAGTTTAGCATAACTTCACTACTTTTCAATTCTATCCCTCTAGAATTAAACCCTAGTGCTTGGTTTGCTTTCTTAGGGTCTTGTGTCGCTACTTTTAGCGATTTGTGTATTTGTACTCCGAGATCCCTTTACCCCACCCAGACTCACACCCTCCGAGTAGTAAGTGACCTCCCTATTCTTCCTACCAAAATGAAATACCTCACAATTATCTATGATGAACTTCATTTGCCAATTATATGCCCATTCTGCAAGTTTATTGATAGCCTCCTGTAATTTGTTGGAATCCTCCTCAGTATTGACTATCCCCCCAATTTGGTATCATCCGCAAATTTAGAAATTGTGTTTTTGATTCCAAAGTCTAAATTTTTAATACAAATTGTGGTCCCAGCACTGATCCTTGTGGAGCACCACTACCCACCTTCGGCCACTGTGAATAGCTACCTTTTGCCCCTACTCTCTGTCTTCAAGCCAGCTATCTATCCATTCTGCTTCTTCTCCCCTGACTCCACATTCTCTGACCTTATTCATTCGTCTATTATGTGATACCTTTTCGAAGTTCTTTTGAAAATCCAGATAAATTACATCTGCTGCATTACCCTTGTCTACTGCCTCTGTTACCTCTTCAAAAAATTCAGTTAGGTTGGTCAAGCAAAACTTTCCCTTTTGAAATCCATGCTGACTATATTTTTGGATTCTAGATGTTCTTCTATTTTCTCCTTTAGTAGGGATTCCATTATTTGTTCTACTACCGATGCTAAGCTGACTGGTCTATAATTCCGTGGACATGTTTTATTTCCATTCTTAAATCTAGGTATTGCGTTAGCTATCTGCCAGTCCTCTGGCACTACACCTTTCTTAACAAATTATTTTATGCCTTTGCTATCTCTTCCATAGATTATTTTAAAATACATGGATGTAATTTGTCCAGACCAGTGGGTTTTCCCTCTTTGAGTTTGATTAGTTTGTTTAATATATCTTCTCTTTTAATTTTAAATGCAGTTATTTCATTACCAATCTCATGATCCAATGTCAGGTCCACCTGTTCTATCTCCCCAGTAAATATTGAAGTAAAATAGTTATTTAATATTTCTGCCATCTCTATCATTGCCTGTGGTATTATCCTGTCCATCCCTTAGTGGCCCTATTCCCATCCCGACCTCCCTTTTTAAAATTTATGTGCCTATAAAATATTTTATTATTTTGTTTTATGTTCTTTGATCATTTAATTTTATAGTTCCTCTTTGCCTTCCTAATTGTTTTTTTTTACTTCTCTCCTAATCACTTTGTATTCTCCCTTATCATGCTCTCCCCTGCTGTCCATGTACCCTCAATTTTTCCCTTATGGCTTTATTCATCCATGGTGTCCCATTAGTGCTTATTTTGTTCCTATTTTTTAAGTGGAATATATTTTTCCTGGACTCTGTTAAACACCATTTTAAATGTTTCCCTTGCTATTTTACATCATAGTTTGCCAATATTATGTCCATTTTATTTTCCCAAGTTCTATTCTCAGCCCCTCAAAAGCAGCTTTTTTCCAATTTATTACATTGGTCTTCATCATACTTATGTCCTTGTCAATTATTATCTTAAAGCGTATTCTAATGGTCATTATTGCCTAGATGTTCCCCTACTTTTACTTCTCTTAACTGCTCTGGTTCAGTCCCCATTACTAGATCCAATAGCGAATCCTCCCTTGTTGGGCTTTTTACATATTGGGGTAGAAAGGATTCCTGTACACATTGTAGGAACTCCATTCTCTTATCCCCTTTACCTACCTCTTCTGCCCAATTAATATCAGGGTAGTTGAAATCCTCCATGATGATTATTCTATGTTTTTTACTAATTTCCCTTATTTGTTTGCGTATTTTTTCCTCCATCTCCCTTCCGCTATTAGGTGGTCTGTTGACCACCCCTATTTTTTTTTAAGTGTTCATGGGATGTGGGCGTTGTTGGCAAGGCCAGCATTTATTGCCCATCCTTAATTGCCCTTGAGATGGTGGTGGTGAGCCGCCTTCTTGAACCGCTGAAGTCCGTGTGGTGAAGGTGCTCCCACAATGTTGTTAGGGACGGAGTTCCAGGATTTTGACCCAGTGACAATGAAGGAACAGCGATATACTTCCAAGTCAGGATGGTGTGTGACTTGGAGGGGAATGTGGAGGTGGTGGTATTCCCATGCACCTGCTGCCCTTCTCCTTCTACGTGGTAAACGTTGTGGGTTTGGGAAGTGCTGCCGAAGAAGCCTTGGCGAGTTGCTGCAATGCATCTTGTAGATGGTGCAGCCATGGTGCGTCGGTGGTGGAGGGAGGGAATGTTTAAGGTGGCGGATGGGGTGCCAATCATGTGGGCTACTTTGTCCTGGATGGTGTCGAGCTTCTTGAGTGTTGTTGGAGCTGCACTCATCCAGGCAAGTGCAGAGTATTACAGTACACTCCTGACTTGTGCTGTACAGATGGTAGAAAGGCTTTGAGGAGTCAGGAGGTGAGACACTCGACGCAGAATACCCAGCCTCTGATCTGCTCTTGTTGCCACAATATTTATGACCCCCAGAATGTTGATGGTTGGGAATTCGGTGATGGTAATGCTGTTGAATGTCAAAGAGCGGTGGTTAGACTCTCGCTTGTTGGAGATAGTCATTGCTTGGCACTTTTGTGGCGCGAATGTTACTTGCCACTTATCCATCATTGTCATAGGCAGTTCCTCGGAATCGAGGAAGACGTGCTTCCACTCCTAAAATGGCTGAACAGTCCAACACGAGAGCCACAGACCCTGTCACAGGTGGGACAGATATTCGTCGGGGGAAGGGGGGGTGGCACTGATTTACCACACGCTCCTTCCGCTGCCTGCGCCTGATCTCTTCACGCTCGCAGCGTTGAGATTCGAAGAGTTCAAAGCCCTCCCGGATGCTCTTTCTCTACCTAGGGCGGTCTTCGGCCAGGGACTCCCAGGCGTCAGTGGTGATGTCGCACTTCACCAGGGAGGCTTTGAGGGTGTCCTTGTAACGTTTCCGTTGCCCACCTGTAACTCGTTTGCCATGAAGGAGCTCCGCAGTTGCTTAGGGAGTCTCGTTTCTGGCATGCGAACTAAGTGGCCTGCCCAGCGAAGCTGATCGAGTGTGGTTAGTGCTTCAATGCTGTCTATGTTAGCCTGGGCAAGGACACTGATGTTGGTGAGTCTGTCCTCCCAGGGGATTTGCAGGATCTTGCGGAGACATCGTTGGTGATATATCTCCAGCAACTTGATGTGTCTTCTGTAAGTCGTCCATGCCTCTGATCCATACAGGAGGACGGGTATTACTACAGCCCTGTAGACCATGAGCTTGGTGGTAGGTTTGAGGGCCTGGTCTTCGAATACTCTTTTCCTCAGTCGGCCGAAGGCTGCGCTGACGCACTGGAGGCGATGTTGAATCTCCGCATCAATGTCTGCCTTTGTTGACAAGAAGCTCCCGAGGTATGGGAAGTGGTCCACGTTGTCAAGGGCCGCGTCGTGAATCTTGATGACTGGGGGGCAGTGCTGTGCGCGAGGACAGGCTGGTGGAGGATCTTTGTCTTACGGATGTTAAATGTAAGGCCCATGCTTTCATATGCCTCGGTGAATACACCACTATATCCTGGAGTTCAGCCTCAGAATGTGCGCAGACGCAGGCGTCGTCCGCATACTGCAGTTCAACGACAGAGTTTTGGGTGGTCTTGGACCTGGTCTGGAGGCGGCATAGGTTAAATAGCTTCCCACTGGTTCTGTAGTTTAGTTCCACTCCAGCAGGGAGATTGTTGACAGTGAGGTGGAGCATGGCAGCAAGGAAGATTGAGCAGAGGGTTGGAGCGATGACGTAGCCCTGTTTGACCCCGGTCCGGACGTGGACTGGGTCTGTAACGGATCTGCTGGTAAGGATCATGGCTGGCATGTCGTCGTGGAACAGGCGAAGGATGTTGCCAAACTTGTGGGGGCACCCAAAATGGAGGAGGACGCTCCATAAGCCCTCACAGTTGACAGTGTCAAAGGCCTTTGCAAGATTGAAGGCGGCCATATATAAGGGCTGGCGCTGCTCCTTGCATTTTTCCTGCAGTTGTCGCGCTGCAAAGACCATGTCCGGTGTGCCCCATAGGGGACGAAATCTGCACTGTGACTCCGGGAGGAGTCCTCGGCCACAGGGAGAAGACATTTGAGGAGGACTCTAGCGACAACCTTCCCAGTGGTTGATAGCAGGGAAATTCCCCTGTAGTTGCCACAGTCAGATTTGTTCCACTTTTTAAAAATGGACACGATCATTGCATCTCTGAGATCACCCGGCATGCTCTCCTCCCTCCAAATGAGAGAGATGAGGTCATGTATCCATGCCAAAAGCACCTCTCCGCCATATTTTAGCGTCTCAGCAGGAATTCCATCCACACCCGTACTCTTGTTATTCTTGAGCTGTTTTATGGCTTTGCCTACCTCGTGCAGCATTGGAGTTTCACTGAGGTGGTGGAGGGTTGCATGCTGCGGGATGGACTTGAGAACACTCGAGGGGACCGCTGAACTCCAGGGGACCACTGAACTCCAGGGGACCGCTGACCCCCTCAATGCCTGTCCTCAACCAAGCAGCAGGCCACCTACTATCAAGTGCGCTACCCAACTCCGAGCTTGCGGCCAACATCTCGCCATAGGCAACTAGACTCATACAGCAGTGCCTGGTCTCGTCGTCTTGGACCCCCTTGCCAATGGACCAAGACCTTGCTCAGCTAAGCCCGTGTGGTGGTTGGTGTGCAACAACCACCCCACGTTAAAAGAACTCACGCACAGGCATCTTCCACTCATTTAACCTGAAGTTCGGGACCTGGAACGCAAGGACCCTCATGGACAACTCCAACAGCAACAGGCCGGAACGCCACACCGCCATAGTTGCCCGGGAACTTATACGCTTTGACATCGACATCGCCACCCTAAGCAAGACCCGGCGGCAGGGGAAGGTCAGTTCAAGGAACATGGTGGAGGTTATACCTTTTTCTGGAAAGGAAAACCAGAGGAAGAATGCCACCTTCATGGAGTCGGCTTTGCCGTCAAAAATGAACTGGTTGGCCGCCTCAAAGACTCCCCCTGCGGGATTAATGAATGCTTTATGACTCTTCATCTCACCCCATCCCGGAACCAATGCGCCACAGTCATCAGAGCGTATGCCCCAACACTTGATGCAACGGATGAGGCTAAAGAGGATTTTTATTCCAACCTCGAGACATCCTTGTCCCGCATCCCCAAGGACTACAAATTGATCCTCCTAGGAGACTTTAATGGCAGGGTCGGCAAAGACACAGCCCTCCGGGGAGGCGTGATTGGCAGAGAGAGGGTAGGGAAATCCAACTCCAGCAGCACCCTACGCCTGCCAAAATGTCTAGAACACGAACTCCTCATCACCAACACCCTGTTCCGCCAGAGGGACAAATACAAGGCATCGTGGCAACACCCTCGCTCCAAACACTGGCATCTGCTGGACTATGTCATCATCCGAGCTAAGGATCGCAAGGATGTGCGCATCACCTGCACCATGATGGGAGCTGATGACTGCTGGACGGACCATCGCCTAATCCGATCCATCATCAATATTAACATAGCCCCAAAGCAGAGGGGACAGCAGAAGCAGTGCCACAAAAAAATTAATGCCGGGGCACTTAAAGACCCAGCTAAGAGAGTCCTATACAGCCAGCGCCTCACAGCCAATCTGGCGTGCCTTGATGACCCTGAGATAATCAATGCCCACAGCGCTGGGTCTGCCCTCCAGGCCTCCATAATCAGTGCCTGTGAAAAGACACTTGGTTGCTCAACCAGAAAACACCAGGACTGGTTTGATGAAAACGATCAGGAGATCCAAGAACTAATAGATCGTAAGCGCAGAGCATTTTTGAGCCTCAAGCAACAACCAAACTCGGGAGCTACAAAGCAACGTTACAGTCGGCTCAAGGCTGAGGTCCAACAAAAAACCCGGGACCTAAAGAACAGGTGGTGGATGGAGAAAGCGCAGGTGATACAACAACTAGCTGACAGCCACGACATATGATGATTCTTCACTGCAGTCAAGGCCACCTACGATCCAAACTCCTAAGGCCCCACCTCATTCCTGGCAAAGAACGGAGAAACACTCTGTTGTACTCATAATAAATGGTCAGACCGAGTCCTGTGTGTAATGAGCCAATGTGACCTTAGCTTCTTTATTGTAGTTCCAGAGTGCAGGTACTTCGTGGGTGGCCTGCTTATATACTGTACTCCCAAGGGGTGCTGGGATCCCTTGGGACTCCAACAGGTAGGCCCTCTGGTGGACAGATGTGATGCAGGTTACAAGGGGCTAAATACATAACATCACTCCCCCATGAAGTCAACAGTACATTTATTTACAAGGTGAGACAATCTGGGGCTCTGCGCTCCCTTGTCAGTCGTCTTGGTACAAATGCTGGTGTGGTTGGGTTAGTCAGTTCTTCATTGGGCTGTTGGGCAGCCGGCCTTGCCAGGCTGCTGGGGATGATGAGTTCTGTTTCGTGGTTAACTGTTACATCAGTTGCCACTTGTGTGTGTGTTGGAAGTTCAAAGTTGGTGGTGTCTTCTTCAGATTGTACGTAGCTGTTGGTGAACCGCAATCTAATTTGGTCCAAGTGTTTTCTGTGCGTTTGTCCATTGGTCAGTTTGATCTGAAACACCCTACTCACCTCTTTGGCTGTGACCGTGCCAGCAAGCCATTTTGGACCATGTCCATAATTGAGCACAAACACAGGATCGTTGATCTCAATAGCGCGTGACAAGTTTGCACGGTCATGGCACACACTCTATTGATGCCGCTTGTCCTTCACATGATCATGTAGATCAGGGTGGACTAGAGAGAGCCTTGTTTTAAGTGCCCTTTTCATAAGCAGCTCAGCTGGGGGAATCCCTGTGAGTGAGTGGGGTCTGGTTTGGTAGCTGAGCAGCACTCGTTTCAAGCTTTGCTTGATGGTCTGGACTGCCCGTTCTGCCTGGGCGATGGATGCAGGCTTGAAAGGCGTAGATGTGACATGTTTGACCCCATTGCGGGTCATGAATTCTTTGAATTCGGCACTTGTGAAGCACAGCCCATTGTCACTGACTAGGACATCGGGCAGCTCATGCGTGGCAAACATAGCTCTTAGACTTTCAATGGTGCTTCCAGACATTATTGCACACCCAATCCATTTTGAGTAAGCATCCACGACAACCAAAAACATTTTGCCTCGGAATGGGCCTGCATAGTCTACATGGATCCTTGACCACGGTTTGGATGGCCAGAACCATAAACTTAGCGGTGCCTCTCTGGGTGCATTGCTCAACTGAGAGCAGGCGTGCACTGGCGTACACATGACTCTAAATCTGAGTCGATGCCTGGCCACCACACATGGGATCTGGCTATGGCTTTCACCATCACGATGCCCGAGTGGCTGCTGTGTAGTTCGCTAAGAAATGTGTCTCTGCCTTTCTTGGGCAAGACCACATGATTGCTCCACAAGAGACAGTCTGCCTGCAAGGACAGCTCATCTTTGCATCTGTAGAATGACTTAATCGCTTCCTGCATCTCCAGTGGGACACTGGACCAGCTCCCATGGAGGACACAGTTTTTTTTACCAGGGCCAGTAAAGGATTTCTCGTTCTCAAATGCCTCCATGACCATAAGCAAATCCGCTAGCTGTGCCATTTCCGCCCCGGTGATGGGCAACGGCAGCCAACTGAGAGCATCTGCGTAGTTCTCTGTGCCCGGGCTGTGGCGAATTACATAGTTGTGTGCCGCCAGCGTGAGCGCCCATCTTTGGATGCGGGCAGAGGCATTGGTATTGATCTCTTTGCTCTCCGAGAATAGCGATATGAGCGTCTTGTGGTCTGTTTCAAGTACTGGTGCATTTTCTTTACCCCGTAAACGCACATCAGAGCCTCTTTTTCAACCATGCTGTAGGCCCTTTCGGCCTTGGACAAACTCCTGGACGCATATGCAACCAGTAGCAAAATTCCCGATTCATTAGCCTGTTGTAACACACACCCGACCCAGTATGACGACGCATCGCAAGCTAACATTAGTCGTTTACATGGGTTATACAGGGCAAGCAGTTTGTTAGAACACAGTAAAGTTCTGGCTTTCTGAAAAGCAGCCTTTTATGAATTACCCCATACGCAGTAGGGCATGCAGGGGTTCTAGTAGGGTGCTTAACCCAGATAGGAAATTACCGAAGTAGTTAAGGAGTCCCAGAAACGCCCGCAGCTCCATCACGTTCCGTGGTCGTGGCGCATTTTTGATGGCCTCCGTCTTGGCGTCGGTGGGTCTCATGCCGTCTGTTGCAATCCTTCTTCCTAAGAATTCGATGTCCTGTGCCAGGAAAACACACTTCGAGCATTTCAACCTGAGCCCCACGCGATCCAACCGACTAAGAACCTCCTCCAGGTTCTTCAAGTGCTCCATGGTGTCCTGACCTGTAACCAGTATGTCATCCTGGAAGACCACTGTACAAGGAACCGACTTTAGCAGGCTTTCCATGTTTCACTGGAAGATCGCTGCAGCCGACCGAATCCCGAATGGGCACCGGTTGTAAATAAATAGACTTTTGTGCATGTTGATGCAGGTGAGGTCTTTCGAACACTCCTCCAGCTCCTGCATCATGTAGGCCGAGGTCAGGACCAGCTTGGTGAACATCTTCCCTCCAGACAGGGTCGCAAATAGATCATCTGCCTTGGGTGGCGGGTACTGGTCCTGTAGCGAAAAATGGTTCATTGTTACTTTATAGTCACCGCAAATTCTAACTGTACCGTCCTCCTTGAGTACCGGAACAATCGGACTGACCCAGTCGTTGAACTCCACCGGCGCAATGATGCCCTCATGTTGCAGCCTGTCCAGCTTGATTTCCACTTTTTCACGCATCATGTACGGTACCGCCCGAGCCTTGTGGTGGATGGGTCACGTACCGGGAACCAAATGGATCTGCACTTTCACCCCCGAGAAACTTCCATTGCCTCGCTTGAATAATGATGGGAACTTGCTTAGAACCTGGGTACATGCGGTGTCGTCAACTGATGAAAGCGCTCGGATGTCATCCCAGTTCCAGCGGATTTTCCCCAGCCACCTTCTGCCAAATAACGTGGGGCCATCCCCTGGCACAATCCATAACAGGAGTTCGGTACTGCTCCATCACAGGAGACTTTGACTTCAGCTCTGCCAATTACCGGGATTAGTTCCTTTGTATAAGTCCTTAACTTCGTGTGAATGGGGCTGAGCTTGGGCCTGTGTGCCTTCTTCCCCCACAGCCTGTCGAAGGCCATTTTACTCATTATGGACTGACTTGCCCCCGTGTCCAGCTCCATAGACACTGGAATACTGTTTACTTCAACTTTCAACATTATTGATGGGCATTTCGTCGTGAACGTGTGTACCCCGTACAGCTCTGCCTCCTCCTTATGAGCTTCCAATTCCGTCTGATCCACTGTGGACCGATCTGCCTCTGCAATGTGGTGGTTTGCAGGGTTTGCAGCTCGCCTGCATATTAGTTGGAGGTGTCCCATTGTTCTGCAGCCATTGCACGCATAATGCTTAAAGCGGCATTGATGGGGCCGATGATCACCCCTGCAGCGCCAATAGGGTGTTAACTGTCTCGCATTAACAGATGATGGTGGACTCTGGGTCAATTGAGGTCAGTCCACAGCAGCCAGCATGTACATTCTGCCCTGTACATTTCTTCTTAAAACTGACATTACTTTATGCACAGTACTGGCCGAAACTTCTTTGTTCTGCAAAATTTGCTCAGTGTTATCACTGGTGCTTGGGCTATCGTTTTGGCTTTACTCAGATTTGGAGTTTCTACAGTCAACAGTTTGCGAAGGATTGTCTCATGTCCGATGCCCAGTACAAAAAAGTCTCTGAGCATTTGTTCTAGGAATCCCTCAAACTCAAATGTCCTGCAAGGTACCTTAGTTCGGCGACGTACCTCGCCACTTCCTGGCCCTCTGATCGTTGAGTGTAGAACCGATATCTCGCCGTCAAAACGCTTTCCTTAGAATTTAGGTGTTCCCAGACCACCGTACACAGTTCTTCTTAGGATTTATCTGTTGGTTTAGTTGGGGCCAGGAGATTCTTCATGAGGCCATCGGTAGTGGCCTCACAGATGGTTAGGAGGATCGCCCTTTGTTTGGTCGGGTTCTCGTCCCCTTCCAGCTCGTTGGCCACGAAGTATTGATCGAGTCTCTCCACGAAGGCCTCCCAATCAGCCCCCTCCGAGAATTTCTCCAGGATGCCGATTGTTCTTTGCATTTTCGTGCGGTTTGCTACCTCGTCGCCAGTTGTTGTACTCATAATAAGTGGTCAGACCTATGTGTAATCAGAAGTATGACCTTTATTGTAGTTCCAGAGTGCAGGTACCTCGTGGATGGCCAGCTTATATACTGTACTCCCAAGGGATGTTGGGATCCCTTGGGACTCCAACAGGTAGGCCCTGTGGTGGAAGGTGTGATGCAGGTTACAAGGTTACAAGGGGTTATATACATAACACACTCATCAAGGACACCGAGGCTGTCAGGGCCCGCTGGAAGGAGCACTTTGAAGATCTCCTCAATCGAGACTCTGCCTTTGACTTGAGTACTCTCAACTCCATCCCGCAGCATGCAACCTCCCACAGCATGAATACAGACCGTGAAAGCGGGGCCTCACGATCCTTCTGACCTTTTGGGTTTTAAGCCGGAGGTGTCAGAAAAGTTACCACAGGGATAACTGGCTTGTGGCGGCCAAGCGTTCATAGCGACGTCGCTTTTTGATCCTTCGATGTCGGCTCTTCCTATCATTGTGAAGCAGAGTTCACCAAGCCACTTATCAGCCCAAGCCTAAATGTCGTCCATGTCTTGTTGCATACGGGCATGGGCTGCTTTATTATCTGAGGAGTTCCGAATGGCATTGAACACTGTGCAGTCATCAGCGAACATCCCCACTTCTGACTTTACGATGGAGGGAAGGTCATTGATGAAGCAGCTGAAGATAGTTGGACCTCGGACACTGCCCTGAGGAACTCCTGCAGCAATGTCCTGGGGCTGTGATGATTGACCTCCAACTACCATCTTCCTTTGTGCTTGGTATGACTCCAGCCAGTGGAGCGTTTTCCCCTTGATTCCCATTGACTTCAGTTTTACTAGGGCTCCTTGATGCCACACTCGGTCAAATGCTGCCTTGATGTCAAGAGCATGCATTCTCACCTCACCTCTGGAATTCAGCTCTTTTGTCTATGTTTGGACCAAGGCTGTAATGAGGTCTGGAGCAGAGTGGTCCTGGAGGAACCCAAACTGGGCATCGGTGAGCAGGTTATTGGTGAGTAAGTTCCGCTTGATAGCACTGTCGACGACATCTTCCATCACTTTGCTGATGATTGAGAGTAATGGGGGAGGGGGGGTGGCGTAATTAGCCGGATTGGATTTGTCCTGCTTTTTGTGGACAGGACATACCTGGGCAGTTTTCCACATTATCGGATAGATGGCAGTATTGTAGCTGTACTGGAACAGCTTGGCTAGAGGCACAGCTAGTTCTGCAGCACACGTCTTCTGCACGACAGCCAGGATATTGTCTGGGCCTTTGATGTATCCAGTGCACTCAGCCATTCATTGATATCATGTGGAGTGAATCGAATTGGCTGAAGAGTGGCTTCTGTGATGGTGGGGACCTCAGGAGGAGGCCGACATGGTTCATCCACTCGGCACTTCTGGCTGGTGATGTTTCCAAATGCTTCAGCCGTGTCTTTTGCACACCGCCATCATTGATGATGGGGATATTCATGGAGGCTCCTCCTTGCGTTAGTTGTTTAATGTTCACCACCATTCACGACTGGATGTAGCAGGGCTGAAGAGCTTTGATTTGATCCGTTGATTGTGGGATCGCTTAGCCCTGTCTAGCATGCATGTAGTCCTATGTTGCAGCTTTCCCAGGTTGGCACCTCATTTTTAGGTACACCTGGTGCTGCTCCTGGCATGCTCCCCTGGCTTGATGGTAATGGTAGAGTGAGGGATATGCCGGGTCATGAGGTTACAGATTGAGGTGGAATAAAATTCTGCTGCTGCTGATGGCCCACAGTGCCTCATGGATGCCCAGATTTGAGCTGCGAGATCTGTTCTGAATCAATCCCATTTAGCATGATGGTAGTCCCACACCACACGATGGAGGGTGTCCTCAGTGTGAAGATGGGACTTCGTCTCTGTTATGTATGCAACACCTTGTAACCAGCATTCTACCGCCACCGGAGGGCGCATCTGTTGGAGTCCCAAGGGATCCCAGCATCCCTTGGGAGCACTGCACATAAGCAGGCCTCCCATGCTGTGCCAGCACTCTGGAGTCAGAATAAAGAGACTAAGGTCACACTTACTCAAGTCTACAGTACTCAGTCACATTGCTTTATTTGAGACATAACAGTCTCCACAATGACTGTGTGGTGGTCACTGCTACCAATGCGGTCATAGACAGATGCATCTGCGACAGGTAGATTGGTGAGGACAAGGTCAAGTAGATTTTTCCCTCGAATTGGTTCTCTCACCATCTGCCGCAGGCCCAGTCTGGCAGCTATGTCCTTCAGGACTCAGCCAGTTCTGTCAGTAGTGGTGCTACCGAGCCACTCTTGGTGATGGTCATTGAAGTCCCCCACCCAGAATACATTCTGTGCCCTTGCTACTCTCAGTGTTTCTTCCAATTGGTTTCAACATAGAGGAGTACTGATTCATCAGCTGAGGGAGGGCGATAAGTGGTAATCAGCAGGTTTCCTTGCCTATGCTTGACCTGAAGGCACGAGACTTCATAGGGTCCACAGTCAATGTTGAGGACTCCCAGGGCCATTCCCTCCCGACTGTATACCACTGTGCCATCATCTTATAGGCCAGGCCAGGGTAAGGACGGCAGATTTCCTTCCCTAAAGTGAACAGATAGGTTTTTACGACAATCCGATAGTTTCATGGCCACCATTCCTGATACTAGCTTTTTAATTTCAGATTTCTTTAATTAACTGAATTAAAATTCCCCAGCTGCCGTGGTGGAATTTGAAGTCATGTCCCTTGATCATTAGTCCAGGCCTCGGGATTGCTGGTCCAATAACGTTAGCGCTGAGCTACCATTCCTTATTAGAGCGATTGATACTTTGTCTTTTATCTCTATCCACATGGATTTTTTTCTGTCATGTTGACAGCCGCGCTACTTTTTTCTACTGCCATTATGTTATCCCTGATAAGTACAGCTACTCCACCTCCCCTTCTTCCTTCTCTATCCTTTCTAAATATGTTATGCCCTGCAATGTTTAGGTCCCAGTCCTGATTTTTCTGTAGTCATGTCTCAGTAATCCTACTATGGCTCCAATTTTGCCCAGCACTGGGCGGCATTTTTTCTGGTACTGAAGGTTAGTTTACAGATTCCACAATGTTGGGGCGCTGGAGCCGAATACCAGTGCCAGAATGTTTGCTGCAATACATTCTGGCGCTGGTGTACGTTGAAAAGCAGCTTACGCGCCCTTTCTTTATATAAGGCCAACTTTCCTCAGTAACGATTTTTTTAAATCCGCACACAGACACAAGCAAAACCATTGGAAAAAGCCTTACCTGCAGTTGAAGAAATCCGTGCTGGCCCAGTCCTATCCCCGGCCAAAGGGCCTCCCGGGCTATTTTAAATCAACTTTATGGAAATTTAAAAATAAATCAGATAAAAGAAAATTTACCATTAATGCTTCTCCTTCGTTGAGAGAACTGTAGGCAGGCCAATTAAACATACATCTTCGCCACTCGTCTTTTCCAACCAAGTTCAAAGTGGCCCAAAATTTTCAAAGATTATCCTGAAGTCCAGGTAAGCCTTCTAAATTCACACGGCAGGCAAAATCACCAGATTAACAGAAGTCTTCTCACCAAAAACACCAAGGGCAGCCTTCTCCAAATCCTCCGTGCAGCGAACTTGACCCGCTGCTATCCCAGGCCGAAGGCCCTCCACGGACTCGACCCGCTGCTATCCCCGGCCGAAGGTCCTCCACGGACTCGACCCCCTGCTATATCCGGCCGAAGGTCCTCCACGGACCCAGCCCGCTGCTATCCCAGGCTGAAGGTCCTCCACGGACTCGACCCGCTGCTATCCCAGGCTGAAGATCCTCCACGGACCCGGCCCGCTGCTATCCCAGGCTGAAGATCCTCCACGGACCCGGCCCGCTGCTATCCCAGGCTGAAGGTCCTCCACGGACCCGGCCCGCTGCTATCCCAGGCTGAAGATCCTCCACGGACCCGGCCCGCTGCT
Source organism: Pristiophorus japonicus (assembly GCF_044704955.1). Classification (NCBI taxonomy): domain Eukaryota; kingdom Metazoa; phylum Chordata; class Chondrichthyes; family Pristiophoridae; genus Pristiophorus; species Pristiophorus japonicus. The sequence continues at coordinate 155,682,511 of NC_091980.1, read as the reverse complement.
ATCCCAGGCTGAAGGTCCTCCACAGACTCGACCCGCTGCTATCCCAGGCTGAAGGTCCTCCACAGACTCGACCCGTTGCTATCCCCGGCCGAAGGTCCTCCACGGACTCGAGCCCCTGCTATCTCCGGCCGAAGGTCCTCCACGGACTCGACCCGCTCTATCCCAGGCTGAAGTTCCTCCACGGACTCGACCCGCTTCTATCCCCGGCCGAAGGTCTTCCACGGACTCGACCCGCTGCTATCCCTGGCCGAAGGTCCTCCATGGACTCGACCTGCTGCAATCCCAGGCTGAAGGTCCTCCACAGACTCGACCCGTTGCTATCCCCGGCCGAAGGTCCTCCACGGACTGGACCGCTGCTATCCCAGGCTGAAGGTCCTCCACGGACTCGACCCGCTGCTATCCCCGGCCGAAGGTCCTCCACGGACGCGGCCCGCTGCTATCCCAGGCTGATGGTCCTCCACACAAGACAGTGGAACACACTCCAGGCACATAGGAAAGCAACAGTGATTTTTAATAAAAACTAGACATTACATTTTCTTCATTAAATATTCCCCGAAAAAATTTTTAGGTTTTAATACAGTGTTGGAGTGCTTAGGTGGACAATAATAAGCAATAATATATTTGAAGGGATATTAAATTCGCCTAAAAATGTCCTTATACAATGGAATAGGGTCTGATCAAGCTCATAAGTATGTCTAGTACCTTGTTTTGAAGTCTACCTCCACTCTTGCCTTAGCCCATCAGCTGAACCCCTAATGTGTTCCCTGTTCATGTCCCGACTCAACTATTGCAATGTTCTTCTAGATGGACTAGATGGTCATGAAAAGGAACCCCTCTATCCCACACCAGCCCTTTAGCCATGTGTTAATTCTCCTGATCTGACTGCTTCTATGTCAATTTGCACGTGGCTCGGGCGATAATCCAGAGATTATTAACTTCGAGGTCCTATTTTTTAATTTAGTTCCTAACTCCTGATACTCCTTCAGCAGGACCTCCTCCCTGTTCCTACCTATACCGTTTGTTCCGACATGGACCACAACAACTGGATTTACCCCATCCCTTTCCAAATTCCTCTCCAGCCGCCTCGCGATAACCCTTACCCTGGCACCGATAGGCAACACACTCTTCGGGATTCTTGTTCATGGCTGCTCAATCCTTGTCTGCCTCACCAAATCATCGTGTTATGCCATAATTTAATTTTACCAATTGTTTGCCGATGTAATGGTTTGTGTGTGTGTCATAATTTTAGAAGTGGGTATACTGTACATAATGATTCAGGTTCTTCTTCCAGGTGTAGTCCTAATAGTATAAGAACATAAGAAATAGGAGCAGGAGTAGTCCACTTGGCTCCTCGAGCCTGTTCCGCCATTCAATAAGACCATGGCTGATCTGATCTTGGTCTCAACTCCACTTTCCTGCCCGCTCCCCATAACCCTTGACTCCCCTATAGTTCAAATATCAGTCTATCTCCACCTTAAATATATTCAATGACCCAGCCTCCACAGCTCTCTGCGGCAGAGAATTCCAAAGATTCACGACCCTCAGAGAAGAAATTCCTCCTCATCTCTGTTTTCCCTTATTCTGAGATTATGTTCCCTAGTTCTAGATTCCCCCACGAGAGGAAACATCCTCTCAGCATCTACCCTGTCAAGCCCCCTCAAAGTCTTTAGGCCCCGAACTTGGTGGACTCACCGCCGCCGACTGCCACTGAGTTTTTTGGACGGTCTCCCCTTGGTGCCACTTTCCACTTGCCCTCCTGCCGGCGAGAGGAGAGGACCGCTGGGAACCGCCTGCTGACGGCCGCTAGCGCGCAAGGCGCATGAGTGTCCTCCCGCCCGCCGAGCTGCCAGATTCTTCTGGGCGGGAGTCGGCAGCAGCAGGGGGAAGGACTGCTGCGTCGAGGCAGGTCTAACCCCAATGGTAAGTATGAAGACCTGCAAAAAAAAGGTTAGTAAACTTCTTTTATTATTTTTTACAGCGATTCAGGTGGATGGGGTCCCCTGAAGGTTTTCCAATGGTTTTTTTTTGTGTAAATGTTTATTTTTATGTGTTCCCTCTCTCTGGGCCCGACTCAATCCTCGGTGACACTTTGGCGAGGATTGCATTTGCTGCCGAGATTGGGAGCTCCCGCCTGCTGCCGCCCACATTCAGGGCATTTTTTTGCCGCCGGGAGATCTTTGCAGATCTATTTGAGGAATCTCCCGGCCAAGGTATCGCCAGGTCTATCAGGCGGCACTTGGGCAGGCCTTAGCTTTGACCAAGTTGGGGCCCTATATGTTTCAATAAGATTACCTCTCATTCTTCTAAACTCCAATGAGTATAGGCCCAACCTGCTCAACCTTTCTTCATAAGACAACCCCTTCATCTCAGAAATCAATCTCGTGAACCTTCTCTTAAGTGCCTCCAGTGCAAGTATATCCTTCCTTAAATAAGGAGACCAAAACTGTACGCAGTACTCTAGGTGTGGTCTCACCAACACCCTGTACAGTTGTAGCAAGATTTCCCTACTTTTACATGGCTTCTTTTCTCAAAAAAAAATGTTTTTTAACATCTTATTTGGTGTATTTTCCATCATTTTGGAGTAGTTTTGTTTTGTATAGGAACATTAGTAAACAGGAGTAGGCCACTCAGCTCCTCAGATCTGTTTTATGATTCAATTAGCTTACTCTATACTAGCAGGTTTGCTTGAGTTGAGGGATATGCTGTTTTTATAAATGTATATTTTGCCATGTAGCATACAATGCATGATCAAGGCTTACTGAACAAGTAAAAGTCAGTTTTAATACGATAATCTGGGCCTTTTACAGGTTCTTATAACATTATATAGCACACCGATGGGTGTTGTGGCAGGAAGCCTGAGGTAGGCCCGAATTTGTGGGATTCGCAGGGTTGGGATTAGAGTGGGGATTTAAGTGTTTAAGACCCCCTATTAGGGTCTATTAGGGCTAGGGCTAAGGGAAGTTTAGACAGTGGGAGGTTGAGTGTGGAAAGTTGCCAAGGAGTTGGAGCTCCCTAGGGAGCTGCCACCCTGGCGGCCATCTTACATCACGACAGTTATTACTGTAAATGAGCATGGTTGCTCATGGTGAATTGTCTGCTGCCCTTAATCCATCTTACTGACTGACTGTGTTGCATTGATCAGACTGTCTCCCTCCCCGTGTTGTATCTGTTCTCTTCACCACGGTGCCTGTTTTGCAAATGTCTGTGTCTCCCCACTGTATCTGTCCTGGTGTTTCTCATCATGTTTCTCCCTGTGGAGGTTTGTATCTCTCTGTGGTTGTGATATCTCTGTGCTAACTGACCTTCCTACCGGATCTCACCATGTGGAGCAGTGTGTGTCTGCCTGTCTGTCTCCCACACTGGGAGTCAGAGGATACAATGCAGCAGATAGTTGTACAAAAGCAAAATACTGCGGATGCTGAAATCTAGAATAAAAACAGAAAATGCTGGAAATCTCAGCGGGTCAGGCAGCATCTGTGGAGAGAAAGCAGAGTTAACGTTTCAGGTCGATGACCCTTTGTCAGAACTGGAGAGTGTTTGAAAAGAACAGATTCTTAAACACTGAAAGGGGGAGGGGAAGAAAGAACAAAAGGGAAGGTCTGTGAAAGGGTGGAAGACAGGAGAGATTAGAGAGACAAAAGGGATGATGGGCCAGATTCAAATGGTAATGACAGGAGTTTGAAAAACATTAGTCAAGAGAGGGTGAATGGTGGGATAATGACCAACTGCCATTAGAGACAAGGAGAAAAAAAGAAAGAAACAGGCTGCGGGGCGGGTGTTGTGGGGGGTGGTGGGGGGTGGTGGGGGGGGGGGGGGGGCGCGGTGGAAGGGAGCCAAAGGTTGGCAGCAGTTATGCTCTGAAAATTGTTGAATTCAGTGTTGAGTCCAGAAGGCTGTAAAGTGCCTTAACGGAAGATGAGGTGCTGTTCCTGGAGCTTACGTTGAGCTTCGTTGGAACAGTGTAGGAGGCCGAGGACGGAGAGGTCAGAGTGGGAGTGGAGCGGAGAATTAAAGTGACAGGCAACGGGAAGCTCAGAGTCACACTTGTGGACTGAACGGAGTGCTCCGCAAAGCGGTCACCCAATCTACGCTTGATCTCCCCAATGTTGTTCCAGGGTGACGGGGGCAGGGGGTGCTACGGCTGGAGAGACAATGGGGTTGAGGAGGAGGATCAGAAGTTGCAGTTTGTTGGTGTAAAGTCCTGTCCCTGCAGTACAGATTCACACGAGGCACATACTGAAGTCAAGGTCACTCAGGACCTGTACCTTTATTACACAGCTCTCGAATGCCACACTTGCCTGAGACCTGTCCTTATATACCTGTCTGGGACAGGTGTCTCCTGCAATTGCACCCCTGGTGGTAAGGTAAGCTTGTGGTTACAGGTCATCTCTAGTTACAGTCATGTATAGCATGGTAAGATACAGTTATGTACAGTAGTGTGAGATACACAACATCACCCTTCCCCAAGGTCTTATTGTCTTTATAGGTTCAGTCTCTCAGGTGGTCTACGCTCTCGCGTGGAGCGTCTTAGTTGTGGTTCAGTTGTTTGCCTTGGTGCCTGTTTTTCGTTCAGTGTGATTGCTGGTATCTCGCCTGGGCTGTCTGTTTTGTTCAGTGTGATTGTTGATGTCTCGCCTGGGCTGTCTGTTGGAATTGCCCTTTCCTCAGGTTGTTCCCTCTGTCTGTCCACCAGGTGTGGTGTGAGTTCCACATTGTAGTCTGACTCTGGTTCAGCAGTGTTGTTGGTAAATCTACTTTTGACTTGGTCTACATGCCTCCGGCAGGTTTGGCCATTGTCCATTTGTATCACCAGTAGCCTGTTTCCTTCCTTGCCTGTTACTGTCCCTGCAAGCCATTTGGGACCCCTGCCATAGTTTGTCCCCTATCTCATTCCACCTCCCCCTCGAATTTCGGTCATGGTACTCAGTTAGCTTACGGCACTTTACCTCAACTATTTCATGCATGTCTGGGAGGATTAATGAGAGCCTTGTCTTTAAGGTCTGTTTCATCAATAGTTGCACAGGGGGAACTCCAGTCAATGAATGCGGACGAGATCTGTATGCCAGCAGCAGTCGCGACAGGCGGCCCTGCAGCGTGGGACCTTGGATTTTGAGCATGCCTTGTTTAATGATCTGCACTGCTTGCACCGCCTGGCCGTTGGAGGCCGGCTTGAACGGTGCCATCCTAACGTGTTTATGCCGTGGTCACTCATGAAATCTTGGAATTCTGCGCTGGTGAAGCATGGACCATTATCACTGACCAATATGTCAGGAATGCCGTGTGTTATGAACATGGTTCCAAGGCTCTCCACAGTGGTGGAGGTGGTGCTCGAGTTTAAAATGGTGCATTCGATCCACTTTGAAAATGCATCTACAACTACGAGGAACATTTTGCCACGGTTTGGTGGGCCAGGGCCAGGGGCTCCCGGACAAATGCCTCTCTGCCTCGCAGAGACATAACTACTTGGCTGCCCCACATCAAGCAGTCTGCTTGTAGTGACAGCTCATGCATGTGCCTATGGAAAGGTTTGATCTTCTCGTCACCAGTTAAGACACATCTTTTTACTAAGGATAACGTGGGGTCGCTGGCCGTCCAGGCTCTGATTTGGCGAGCCGACATGGACGAACCTGTGGACTCAAAGGCATTGATTGCCATGACTATCTCACAGTCCTGTTCGTCAGTCCCTTCCGTGGTCGCCAGGGGTAGCCTGCTAAGCGCGTTGGCACAGTTGTCTGTGCCTGGTCTGTGCCTTATGGTGTAATCGTAAGAGACCAGCATAAGTGCCCACCGTTGAATGCGCGCCGAGGCGTTGGCGTTTATTGCCTTGCTCTCGGATAGTAGGGACGTGAGGGGCTTGTGGTCGGTTTCTAATGCAAACTTGGCCCCGAAAAGGTATTGGTGCATCTTTTTGACACCGTACACGCACGCGATCGCCTCTTTCTCCACCATTCCGTACCCGCGCTCCACTCGCGAAAGTGACCTGGAGGCATAAGCTATGGGTTGTAATTTACCCGCACTATTGACATGTTGTAAAATGCACCCGACCCCGTACGCTGACGCATCACATGTAAGAACTAGCTTTTTACCTGGATCAAAGAAAGCCAAAACACTGTTGGAACACAGAAGGTTGCGTGCCTTGTTGAAGGCGCATTCCTGGGCGTCCCCCCAAAACCAATCGCACCCCTTTCTGAGTAGCACGGGGAGAGGCTCCAGCAACGTGCTTAAGTTCTGCATAACGTTCCCAAAGTAATTGAGCAGCCCGAGAAAGGCGCGCAGTTCTGAGACATTCCGGGGCTTGGGTGCCAGGCGAATTGCTTCGGTTTTGGACTCTGTTGGGCGGATTCCATCAGCGGCAATCCTTTTGCCGAAAAATTCAACCTTGGGCGCAAGAAACAGGCACTTGGATTTCTTAACTCTTATGCCTACCCGATCCAACCGCTTTAGTACTTCCTCCAAATTGCGGAGATGGGAGTTGGTGTCCCTGCCCTTGATAAGTATGTCGTCTTGAAATACAACCGTCCCCGGGATGGACTTGAGCAGACTCTCCATGTTGCGCTGGAATATAGCAGCCGCCGACCTGATGCCGAATGGGCATTGATTGTACATGAAAAGGCCTCGATGTGTGTTGATGGTGGTGAGTAGCTTGGACTCGTCGGTCAATTCTTGCGTCATATACGCAGATGTGAGATCTAGTTTTGAGAAAAGTTTTCCTCCAGCCAATGTGACAAATAAGTCCTCCGCTCTGGGCAGCGGGTATTGGTCCTGTAGGGAGACTCTGTTTATGGTAGATTTGTAATCCCCACAGATTCGTACGGATCCATCAGGCTTCATGACTGGGACGATGGGACTTGCCCAGTTGCTAAATTCCACGGGTGAGATAATGCCTTCCCGCAGAAGCCTGTCCAGTTCATGTTCAATCTTTTCCCTCATCACATAGGGCACAGCTCTGGCCTTGTGATGGACCGGTCTAGCATCCTGTGTGATGTAGATTTTGACTTTAGCCCCTTTGAAGGTGCCCACACCTGGCTGAAAGAGATGTTCAAATCGACTTAGAACTGTTGAGCAGGAGGTCCGTTCCTCTGACGACATGGCATGAACATCATCCCATTTCCAGTTTAGTTTTGCCAGTCAACTTCTCCCCAGCAGTGCTGGGAGATCTCCGGAGACAATCCACAGGGGAAGTCGGTTCACTGTCCCTTTGTGTGTGACTGAGAGCATGGCGCTGCCAAGGACTGGTACGATTTCTTTGGTATAGGTCCTTAGTTTGGTGTTGACCCTTGTGAGCTTTAGTCTATCTCTTTTGTGCGGCCACAGCTGTTCAAATTGTTGAGCGCTCATGAGAGATTGACTCGCTCCCGTGTCCAGCTCCATGTTGACGGGTATCCCGTTGAGTAGGACCCTCATCATTATTGGAGGCTTCTTGTTGTAAGAGCAGTGGCCATTGATCGTGTTGACCCGCTGTACCTCGGTGTCCCGGGTACTGTCCCTACCCTCTTCTGGTCCACTTTCTGACTTTTCCGATTCGTATACCAGCCGAGCTGCAGTTTCTCTGCACATGTGGGCCAGATGCCCTGTATAGTCGCAGTTTCTGCAAACAGCATGCTGAAATCGACACCCCCTTGATGAGTGCCTTCCCCCACATCTCCAGCACAGACCGCTTCCATTGTTTCCAAAGGATGAGCTGCATCTGGCTGATCTCTCTTGAGCTTCTCTCAGTTTGTAGTTGATTGCTCGCATTGTGGGTTGATGAGGTGTGAACGGCCGTTCCTGTGGCCCTTGATGGCTTCTGGCGCCACTGCCTGCTGTTGAGGGCCTGCTCTCCTGCCTTTGTCTGTGTGTGGGGGTAGCGGCTTGTTCCGATGTTTCGTTAGTTGTCGTACCCGCAGTGTAGATGAACCTCGTTTCTTCTTCTCCTGCCAAGAATGTCTGTGCGACCAGTGCTGCTGCCTCTAGGGTCAAGTTCTTGGTCTCTATGAGCTTTTGGAATATGCCTGCATGGCCTATTCCCTCAATAAAAAAGTCTCTCAGTACTTCTCTCCTTAGTTCATCGGAGAACTCACATAAGCTCGCCAACCTCCGAAGTTCCGCCACGAAGTCGGGTATGCTCTGGCCCACACAGCGTCTGTAGTTGGAGAACCTGTGTCTGGCCATGTGTAGGCTGCTCGCTGGCTTCAGGTGGTCTCTTACCAGTGTGCTCAACTCTTCAAACGACTTGCTTGCTGGTTTCTCGAGTGCCAGCAGGTCTTTCATTAAGGCGTGTTTTCGAGCCACAGCTGGTCAAGAGATGGGCTCTTCTCTTGTCTGCCTTGTCGTCGCCTAACCAGTCTTTGGTTACGAAGCTTTGCTGGGGCCTTTCTATAAAGTCCCCCCAATTATCTCCAGCATTGTATTTTTCATCTGAGCCGTTGGTCGCCAATCTGTGGATTCTGTAATCTCATCCTCGTCGTCACTGTAAAGTCCTGTCCGTGCAGTACAGATTCACACGAGGCACATACTGAAATCAAGGTCACTCAGGACCTGCACCTTTATTACACAGCTCTCGAATGCCACACTTGCCTAAGACCTGTCTTTATATACCTGTCTGGGACAGGTATCCAGTGTCACCTGCAAGTGCACCCCTGGTGGTAAGGTAAGCTTGTGGTTACAGGTCATCTCTATTTACAGTCATGTATAGCATGGTAAGATACAGTTATGTACAGTAGTGTGAGATACATGACAGTTGGTGTGTTAAGCTTTTTGTTCTTCTCTGCTCGTCTCTGTCTCCTTTTCTCTCGCCTCTCCTTTTGGCTGTCAGTTGAAGGATGGAGCTCAGAGCCACAGGCCCAGGTATAGGTGCAGGGAGGAGAGTCACATAGTGTCATAGGCAGGCTTTTTACATGGGCTATGTGGGATAACAGTGAGAATAGAACAGAGCTAGGGTACAGGGGAGTGAACCATCACCCATTCTGTGAGTACATTACTGAACAGGAACCCCTCACCCACACTGTAAATACATCATTGAACAGGAACCCCTCATCCGTACTGTGAATACATCACTGAACAGGAACCCCTCACCCATTATGTGAATACATCACTGAACAGGAACCCCTCACCCATACTGTGAATACATCACTGAACAGGAACCCCTCACCCATACTGTGAATACATCACTGAACAGGAACCCCTCACCCATACTGTGAATACATCACTGAACAGGAATCCCTCACCCATACTGTGAATACATCACTGAACAGGAACCCCTCACCCATACTGTGAATACATCACTGAACAGGAACCCCTCACCCATACTGTGAATACATCACTGAACAGGAACTCCTCACCCATACTGTGAATACATCACTGAACAGGAACCCCTCACCCATTCTGTGAGTACATTACTGAACAGGAACCCCTCACCCACACTGTAAATACATCACTGAACAGGAACCCCTCACCCATACTGTGAATACATCACTGAACAGGAACTCCTCACCCATACTGTGAATACATCACTCAACAGGAACCCCTCACCCATTCTGTGAATACATCACTGAACAGGAACTCCTCACCCATACTGTGAATACATCACTGAACAGGAACCCCTCACCCATTCTGTGAGTACATTACTGAACAGGAACCCCTCACCCACACTGTAAATACATCACTGAACAGGAACCCCTCACCCATACTGTGAATACATCACTGAACAGGAACTCCTCACCCATACTGTGAATACATCACTCAACAGGAACCCCTCACCCACACTGTAAATACATCACTGAACAGGAACCCCTCACCCGTACTGTGAATACATCACTGAACAGGAACCCCTCACCCATTCTGTGAGTACATCACTGAACAGGAACCCCTCACCCGTACTGTGAATACATCACTGAGGTGGGGAAGTGTTCATATACTAAGGGATGCCGCTTAAAAACTGAAAGTCATCCTGAATGTCATTAGACTGTAGAATAAGTTAATGTCCCGGGGAAGAACATTGAAGTGCGCAGTCTAAACGGGAGCAGGAGATAACTCAATGTGCTTCTGATTGGGAGATGTGGTGGGTATGTGGATTTGATCTATTAAAAAGGGGTGGGCTTCTACTTCATGGTTTTGTCCTATTCCTATTACGGTATTAAAGGCAGTACGAGGTGGGTTGAGGATGCGATTGGGTTGGGATGGTTAGGGATGTTTGGGAAATGAATGAGAGCCGTCATCCTGTGTCACTGAGTTTTAGCCACGTATTTTACATTTCAGGGTCGTCCCGTGTGGTTCACTACCATGGTGAGAAATACAAGGAGCGGATCATCATGGACGACTTCTCCGAGTATCAGAAGCACCTCCAGGAGCGCTTTCCTCAGTCACCAGAAGAGTGGTCAGTGGACAAAGAGGACAAAGGCAAACGACAGGCACCTCAAGGTCTGATTTCCATTAAAGCAGTGTTGGTAATCTGACGTGCTTGTCACGTGGAGTGGCAGGATGATGATTGGTTAACATTGGCAAGACCAAATACATCGTTTTCGACCCGGTCACAAACTCCAGTCCCCAACTGGACTGTCCGTAATCTTGGTGTCCTGTTTATAAGAACATAAGAACATAAGAAATAGGAGCAGGATTAGGTCATACGGCCCCTAGTGCCTGCTCCGCTATTTAATAAGATCATGGCTGATCTGATCATGGACTCAGCTCCACTTCCCCGCCCGCTCCCCATAACTCCTTATCCCCTTATCGTTTAAGAAACTGCCTATTTCTGTCTTAAATTTATTTAATGTCCCAGCTTCCACAGCTCTCAGGCAGTGAATTCCACAGATTCACAATCCTCTGAGAGAAGATATTTCTCCTCATCTCAGTTTTAAATGGGCGGTCCTTATTCTAAGATTATGCCCCCTAGTTCTAGTCTCCCCTATCAGTGGAAATATCCTCTCTGCATCCACCTTGTTAAGCCCCCTCATAATCTTATACGTTTCGATAAGATCACCTCTCATTCTTCTGAATTCCAATGAGTAGAGGCCCAACCTACTCAACCTTTCCTCATAAGTCAACCCCCTCATCTCCGGAATCAACCTAGTGAACCATCTCTGAACTGCCTCCAAAGCAAGTATATCCTTTCTTAAATATGGAAACCAAAACTGTGCGCAGTATTCCAGGCGTGGCCTCACCAAAAACCTGTATAATTGTAGCAAGACTTCCCTGCTTTTATACTCCAACCCTTTGCAATAAAGGCCAAGATTCCATTGGCCTTCCTGATCACTTGCTGTACCTGAATACTATCCTTTTGTGTTTCATGCACAAGTACCCCCAGGTCCCGCTGTACTGCAACACTTTGCAATTTTTCTCCATTTAAATAATAACTTGCTCTTCGATTTTCTTTCTGCCAAAGTGCATAACCTCACACTTTCCAACATTATACTCCATCTGCCAAATTTTTGCCCACTCACTTAGCCTGTCTACATCCTTTTGCAGTTTTTTGTGTCTTCCTCACACATTGCTTTTCCTTCCATCTTTGTATCATCAGCAAACTTGGCTACGTTACACTCAGTCTCTTCTTCCAAGTCATTAATATTGATTGTAAATAGTTGGGGTCCCAGCACTGATCTCTGCGGCACCCCTTTAGTTACTGATTGCCAACCCGAGAATGAACCATTTATCCGGACTCTCTGTTTTCTGTTAGTTAGCCAATCCTCTATTCATGCTATAATATATTACCCTCCACCCCGTGTGTCATGTATGTAACCTTTATGTAACAACACTGCAATACTGTATATACGTAAGAAATGCATACCTTGACCACAGGAGGTGAATTTGTGGGAGACACTCCTCACCTGGTCACCCAGGTATATAAAGGGAAGTCCCACGCAGGGTCTTCACTTCTTGGTCCTGTGAATAAAGGTTCAGGTCATGGAGTGACCTTGTCCATTGAATGTGCCTCGTGTGGATTTGTGGCATTGTGTAAGGACTTTACATTGGCGACGAGAAACGGGAATCAACGACCCACGAGAATGGCCACCAGCAGCACAGATGAACGGTACTGTGTTGGTGAGGACTGGGACGATTTCATTGAGAGGCTCCAGCAGAGTTTTGTCACGAAGGACTGGCTGGGAGACGCAGCGGCCGACAAGCGAAGGGCTCATCTGCTGACCAGCTGTGGATCTAAGACTTACACGCTCATGAAAGACCTGCTAGCACCCGAGAAGCCGGCGGACAAAACCTTCGAAGAGCTCAGCAAACTAATCGGTGAGCACCTCAAACCGCGAGCAGCGTACACATGGCCCGACACAGATTCTATACACACTGACGTTGGGAAGGACAGAGCATACCGGATTTCGTTGCGGACCTCCGGCGCTTGGCCAGCCTCTGTAAATTCACAGACGCCTGCAGGGGGGAGATGCTAAGGGATTTCTTTATTAAGGGCATCGGTCATGCTGGGATTTTCAGAAAGCTAATTGAGACCAAGGACTTGACCTTGGAAGTGGCGGCATTGATGGCTCAGACTTTTATGACGGGGGAGGAGGAAACCAAGATAATATACGCGCGCAATTCTGCCTCCAACATGGCAATGGATCAGGGAGTCAATATCATAAACACAACACAGAGCCCCGCAGGAAGGCAAGGGCAGTTCGAGACACCCCAGGCAGCAATAGACCCAAGAGTAAGTCTCCAACAGAGACAATGGCATGGAGTGACCTTGTCCATAGAATGTGCTTCGCGTGGATTTGTGGTATTGTGTAAGGACTTTACACCGTGAACTTTTATCTTGTGCAGTAACCTTTTATGTGGCATCTTGTCAAATGCCTTCTGGAAGTCCAAATACACCACATCCACTGGTTCCCCTTTATCCACCCTGTTCGTTACATCCTCAAAGAATTCCAGCAAATTTGTCAAACATGACTTCTCCTTCATAAATCCATGCTGACTCTGCCTGACTGGATTATGTTTTTCCAAATGTCCTGCTACTGCTTCTTTAATAATAGATTCCCAACATTTTTCCAACCACAGATGTTAGGCTAATTGGTCTATAGTTTCCTGCTTTTTGTCTGCCTCCTTTTTTAAATAAGGCGTTACATTTGCAGTTTTCCAATCTGCTGGGACCTCCCCAGAATCCAGGGAATTTGGTAAATTACAACCAATGCATGCACTATCCCTGCCGCTACTTCTGTTAAGACCCTAGGGTGCAAGCCATTGGGTCCAGGGGATTTATCTGCCTTTAGTCCCATTACTTTACTGAGTACCACCTCCTTAGTGATTGTGATTGTGTTAAGTTCCTCCCCCCCCTATAGCCCCTTGACCATCCACTGTTGGAATATTGTTTGTGTCCTCTACCGTAAAGACTGATACAAAATATTTGTTCAGAGTTTCTGCGATCTCCATATTCCCCATCACTAATTCCCCGGTCTTGTCCTCTAAGGGACCAACATTTACTTTAGCCACCCTTTTCCTTTTTATATTCCTGTGGAAGCTCTTGCTATCTGTTTTTATATTTCGTGCTAGTTTACTTTCATAGTCTATCTTCCCTTAATCATTTTTTTAGTCGTTCTTTGCTGGCTTTTAAAAGTTTCCCAATATTCTGTCCTTCCACTAGTATTGGCCACTTTGTATGCCCTTGTTTTTAATTGGATACCGTCCTTTATTTCTTTAATGAGCCACAGATGGCTATCTTTTCTTTTACACCCTTTCCTCCTCACTGGAATATATTTTTCTTAAGAGTTATGAAATATCTCCTTAACTGTACACCACTGTTCATCAACCGTCCTACATTTTAATCTATTTTCCCAGTCCACTTTAGCCAACTCTGCCCTCATACCTTTGTAGTCTCCTTTATTTAAGCTTAGCATGCTGGTTTGAGATTCAACTCTCTCGCCCTCCATCTGAATTTGAAATTCAACCATGCTATGATCACTCATTCCAAGGGGATCCTTTACTAGGAGATTGTTGATTAATTCTGTCTCATTACACAGGACCAGATCTAAGATAGCTTGTCCCCGGTTGGTTCCGTTACATACTGCTCAAGGAATCCGTCCCTTATGCACCGTATGAACTCTTCCTCAAAGCTTTGTGTCCTCGAAGAATTGAAAGGAGCTTCATTGATGCTCAACTTGTTTCTCCCGCAAAGCCAGTGGAAGCACTGATTCCGTCTTTACCCATGCAGGATCTGCAAGGGCGTCGAGAGGCCTGAGGAGGTGGACAGCCCTGCCCACCCTGGCTGATTACACCATGGAGCAAGGACTGAGACTACCAGACTACGAACAGGTGGAGAAACCGGTGAAGAAAACTTTCAAAACACGAGAGGCACTGCAAGTGATGCGCAACATGGTCACAGAGTGGGTCAAAGCTGGGCACGTATGTAAGTTTAGTGTGTCCCATTCCCCCCCCCCCACCCGCCCCACAGCTCCTGAGAACACTGAGCGTCACATGTTTCATGGGCACTGACAATTGCTGGGGTACAGGTTTTTTTTTATTTGCCTAATTTTGAGCTGCTCGATCTGTTCTGAATCTATCCCATTTAGCAGGGTGGTAGTGTCACACAACACGATGGAGGTTGTCCTCAGTGTGGAGACAGGTTCTTTGTCTCCACAAAGACCCACATGTGGGTCTGGAGTCACATACGGGCTGGGTAAGGACGGCAAGTTTCCTTCCCTAAAGGCATTAGCAAACCAGTTGGGTTTTTTTGACAATCCAGTAGCTTCATGGTCACTTTTATTGATACAAGCTTTTTATTACAGCAATTAAATAAAACTGAATTTGGTGGTATCTCTGGGTTATTAGTCCAGGCCTCTGGATTACTGGTCCAGTAACATAACCACTACACTACTGCACCCTCAGGTTCCACAGGCATTGAATCTCGCTGGGATATGGGTTCCAGGGGTGCCAACTCTCACTGGTGTACAGGTCCCACACACACTGACTCTCACTGGTGTATGGGTCCCACACACACTGACTCTCACTGGTGTACGGGTCCCACACACACTGACTCTCACTGGTGTACGGGTCCCACACACACTGACTCTCACTGGTGTACGGGTCCCACACACACTGACTCTCACTGGGGTACAGGTCCCACACACACACTGACCCTCACTGGGGTACGGGTCCCACACACACACTGACTCTCACTATTTTTTTGGAGCAACTAGTTTAGAATGGAGTATCTTAGAAATTGCAATTCTCGGCATTGAGTTTGCTCCAGTTCTAGTGAGTTAGAACAGTTTCATTTTAGAACAGATTTTTTTTTTCAAAAGGGGGCGTGTCCGGCCACTTACGCCTGTTTTGCAAGTTTAGGCAGCGAAAACTTACTCCAAACTAACTTAGAATGGAGTAAGTGTAGATTTTTGTACGGTCAGAAAAACCTTGCCTACACTTAGAAATCAGGCGTAGGGAAGAGAGATGGGAGTGGGAGGGGGGTTTACAAACATTAAACACTTCACTTTTACAAATAAATAGCCATCATCAATAATACATGATAAATAAATCAATAAATAAACCAATAAATCAATCCAAATAAATTAAAAAATAAAAAGTAAAAAAAAAATTTAAAATCACTCAATAAATAAAAAATTAATTCTACTCACCTACTGCAGCACCAGGGAGAAGAGGGGGGGGGAAAGAGATGAAGATGGGGGGGGGGGGCGGCGAGAGAGAAGACAACGAAGAAGAAGCCCCGCACGCAGCCGATGCCGGGCTGCCGACGTCTCTTCGGGTGTGCCCGCCCGCCGAGGTAAGATGCGCAGGCCACTCGGACGGGGATAGAGGCGACGTCCCTTATGCCTGGGATAGGGTCGTCGCCCCGGAGACAGGACGCCGGCAGCTACTGCGCATGCGCACAGCTGCAGGCACTGTTTTCGGCGCAGGGCTGTAGCTCCGCCCCCAGCAGCTCCTGCTGCACTGCGCAGACCTGCAAATGGGCCTACAGCTATCTGAGAATCGCGAGGTAAGTATTCGGCGCAAATTTTGTTCTATAAATTAGGAGGGCCTCTCCGATGTGAGCCGTTCTAGCGGTTGGTCGAAACTTGACCCCACTGACTCTCACTGGGATATGGGTTCCACACACACTGACTCTCACTGGGGTATGGGACCCATACACACTGAATCACTGGGGTATGGGACCCACACACACTGACTCACTGGGATACGGTTCCACACACACTGACTCTCACTGGGGTACGGGTTTCACACACACTGACTCTCACTGGGGTACGGGTCCCACAAACATTGAATCTCACTGGGGTACGGGTCCCACACACACTGAATCTCACTGGGGTACGGGTTTCACACACACTGACTCTCACTGGGGTACGGGTCCCACACACACTGACTCTCACTGGGGTACGGGTCTCACACACACTGACTCTCACTGGAGTACCGGCCCAACACACACTGACTCTCACTGGGGTACGGGTCCCACACACACTGACTCTCATTGGGGAACAGTTCCACACACACTGACTCTCACTGGGGTACGGGTCCCACAAACATTGAATCTCACTGGGGTACGGGTCCCACACACACTGAATCTCACTGGGGTACGGGTCCCACACATACTGACTCACTGGGGTACGGGTTCCACACACACTGACTCTCACTGGGGAACAGTTCCACACACACACTGACTCTCACTGGGGAACAGTTCCACAAACATTGAATCTCACTGGGGTACGGGTTCCACACACACTGACTCTCACTGGGGAACAGTTCCACACACACACTGACTCTCACTGGGGAACAGTTCCACACACACTGACTCTCACTGGGGTACGGGTTCCACACACACTGACTCTCACTGGGGAACAGTTCCACACACACACTGACTCTCACTGTGGAACAGTTCCACACACACTGACTCTCACTGGGGTACGGGTCCCACACACACTGACTCTCACTGGGGTACAATCCCACACGCACTGACTCTCACTGGGGAACAGTTCCACACACACTGACTCTCACTGGGGTACAGATCCCACACGCACTGACTCTCACTGGGGTACGGGTCCCGCAGGTGCTGACACTTGCTGGAGTACAGTTTCCCTTCAGCACCTCAGTCAAGTGACTATTGCTTATGTGTGAACCCAAACAGTGATTCTCAGCAGGCTATTCGATCCTGTGGGGCACACACATACTTTTGAGGGGTCCCTGGATAGTGATTGGCAGTGAGAACCCTGAACTATTTCTTCCCACACGCCCCTCCTGTTGCGCTGATTGGGAATTGAACCTGTGACCTTGCTGATGTGTATAGCTCCATTACACACTGGATGGTGCTAAGATTCAAGGTTTGATTTTAATAAGAATCCTAATATACCACATATGGGGAAGGCAGTGCTGTAATGTACAGTTTTAATATGTGTTCCTCTCCAGATTCTCATTGGAAGGATGTCACTGTGGAAGAACTGAAGAAAGACCTCAAGACAATACACAGTCACGTCCAGCTCAATGCCCTTGCAACCTGTGCCTCGGGAGCTATTGAGCGCCCAAAGCTGGAAGAAGACAAAGGTGTCATTTACATTTATATAGCTAAAAACTTAAAACCTTTCAATTCCTTTTCAGTGGTGCACTGTTCTTGCTGTTTAAGACGTCTGCAGCTGTTCTTATCTGATCTGACCCTACCAATGAACTTGTGATCCTCGGTCTAGACTGGAGCAGTGTAGTACCCCAAGGCAGTGAAACCGATCCATTATAGCGACAAGATGCTGAGTGTAGATACTAGACAGTCACAATGGACGTAAATGGGAAGATTGATGGACCTGTAATTTGCAAGACCTAAAGCTCTGATTGGTCCCCTGGGATGACTACTCCTGATTGCTGATTGGTCCCCTTGGAGGACAAGACACAGCCAGCAGTTTCTCTGGAATGTGTAATTAGATCCTCCCTGCCTATGTAATCAGTTATACAAAGTGTAATTCGAGCCATTCTAATTGCTACTCTAGACAGAACAGAGCTCACTTGGGACAGGGCTCATTCTCGTGTGTTAAGACCTTCTCCCTCCTGCACCCCCCCCCCCCACCCCCGCCAAACAAGTTCCTGCTCACACCACCCAGATTCGTGACCTGCAGCCCCCTCTTCCCCCGTCCAAGTGTCTCACCTTCCCCCTCTCCCCCAGCTTCCTGACCTTCTCCCCCTGCCTAAGTTCCTCCCCACAGATCCATGACCTTCTCCCCCCAACATATTCCTGACCGACTACCCCACTCCCATAGATGGGGCAGTGTGTGGGAGTCATGGATTGTTTAACAGGTTTATTGGGTTATGAAGTGAACAGTGACAGTGTCGTGACTTCCGGATATCGTCCAGTCTTACCATCTTGATCACCCCCTCCCCACCCCCCCCCCCCTTTAGAACTGGATCACTTTCTTCTGCCATCTCCACTCCATAATCTTTACCACCCCGCACCGAGTTACTGCCCTTCTCTCTTCTTTCCACCCTCTGATTCCCTCTCTCCTCCAATTCCCTCTCCCCTCTCTCACTCCAATCTCCCCCCCCTCCTCTTTCCTTCCGATCCCCTCTCTCCCTCCTCTTTCGATCCTCTCTGGCGTCGCTGAGTCGGGAGTCCGTGAGCCAGAGAGGCCTATAAAGGCTGTGAAATCAGCAGTCGTGAGGTGCGTTGCTGAGTCGGGAGTCCGTGAGTCAGAGAGGCCTATAAAGGCCGCGAGATCAGCAGTCAGGAGGTGCATCGCTGAGTCGGGAGTCCATGAGTCAGAGAGGCCTATATAGGCCGCGAGATCAGCAGTCGGGAGGTGCGTCGCTGAGTCGGGAGTCCGTGAGTCAGAGAGGCCTATATAGGCCGCAAGATCAGCAGTCGGGAGGTGCGTCGCTGAGTCGGGAGTCCGTGAGTCAGAGAGGCCTATATAGGCCGCGAGATCAGCAGTCGGGAGGTGCGTCGCTGAGTCGGGAGTCCGTGAGTCAGAGAGGCCTATATAGGCCGCGAGATCAGCAGTCGGGAGGTGCGTCGCTGAGTCGGGAGTCCGTGAGTCAGAGAGGCCTATATAGGCCGCGAGATCAGCAGTCGGGAGGTGCGTCGCTGAGTCGGGAGTCCGTGAGTCAGAGAGGCCTATATAGGCCGCGAGATCAGCAGTCGGGAGGTGCGTCGCTGAGTCGGGAGTCCGTGAGTCAGAGAGGCCTATAAAGGCCCACCTTGTGCAGCTACAGGGAGACGGCAAAAAAGAAGTAGAAAGAAACAGAAGGGTGACGTCACAGCCAAGGGGGTAAGTGATTGGCTGGTGACTGGTAAGTAGTTTTTCTTTTTTCTCGTTAACAGTGAGTAAACTTTAGCATTGTTGTTGCCAATTTAAGGTGTATTTAAGGGTTAAGTCATGGCAGGAGAGCTCGGTCACGTGATATGCTCCTCCTGTACCATGTGGGAACTCAGGGACACTTCCGGTGTCCCTGACGACTACGTGTGCGGGAAGTGTATCCGCCTCTAGCTCCTGACTGTCCGCATTGCGGAATTGGAGCTGAGGGTGGATTTACTCTGGAGCATCTACGATGCTGAGAATGACGTGGGTAGCACGTGTAGCGAGTTGGTCTTACCGCAGGTGAAGGGTCCACAGCCAGATAGGGAGTGGAAGACCAGCAGGAAGAGCAGTGCAAGGAAGGTAGTGCAGGGGTCCCCTGCGGTCATCCCCCTGCAAAACAGATACACCGCTTTGAGTACTGTTGAGGGGGATGATTCATCAGGGGAGGGCAGCAGCAGCCAAGTTAATGGCACCGTGGGTGGCTCTGCTGCACAGGAGGGCAGAAAAAAGAGTGGGAGAGCAATAGTAATAGGGGATTCAATGGTAAGGGGAATAGATAGGCGTTTCTGCGGCCGCAACCGAGACTCCAGGATGGTATGTTGCCTCCCTGGTGCAAGGGTCAAGGATGTCTCGGAGCAGGTGCAGGACATTCTCAAAAGGAAGGGTGAACAGCCAGTTGTCGTGGTGCACATTGGTACCAACGATATAGGTAAAAAAAGGGATGAGGTCCTACGAGACGAATTTAAGGAGCTAGGAGCTAAATTAAAACATAGGACCTCAAAAGGAGTAATCTCGGGATTGCTACCAGTGCCACGAGCTAGTCAGAGTAGGAATCGCAGGATAGCTCAGATGAATACGTGGCTTGAGCAGTGGTGCAGCAGGGAGGGATTCAAATTCCTGGGGCATTGGAACCGGTTCTGGGGGAGGTGGGACCAGTACAAACCGGACGGTCTGCACCTGGGCAGGACCGGAACCAATGTCCTAGGGGGAGTGTTTGCTAGTGCTGTTGGGGAGGAGTTAAACTAATATGGCAGGGGGATGTGAACCAATGCAGGGAGACAGAGGGAAATAAAATGGAGACAAAAGCAAAAGACAGAAAGGAAATGAGTAAAAGTGGAGGGCAGAGAAACCCAAAGCAAAAAACAAAAAGGGCCACTGAATGTAAAGGGGCTGCAGGAGGGGTCAAAACTAAAAATTATGGTTTAAAAACTAGTATTAAAACACTCTACCTAAACGCACGCAGCATTTGAAATAAAGTAAATGAGTTGACGGCACAAATCATTACAAATGGGTATGATTTGGTGGCCATTACAGAAACGTGGTTGCAGGGGGGCCAAGACTGGGAATTAAACATACAGGGGTATCTGACAATTCGGAAAGATAGACAAGAATGGAAAGGAGGTGGGGTAGCTTTGTTAATAAATGATGATATCAGGGCAGTTGTGAGAGACGATATTGGCTCTAATGAACAAAATGTTGAATCACTGTGGGTGGAGATTAGAGATAGTAAGGGGAAAAAGTCACTGGTGGGCGTAGTTTATAGGCCCCCAAATAATAACTTCACGGTGGGGCGGGCAATAATCAAGGGAATAATGGAGGCATGTGAAAAAGGAACGGCAGTAATCATGGGGGATTTTAACCTACATATCGATTGGTCAAATCAAATCGCACGGGGTAGCCTTGAGGAGGAATTCATAGAATGCATCCAGGATTGTTTCTTAGAACAGTATTTTACAGAACCTACAAGGGAGCAAGCTATCTTGGATCTGGTCCTGTGTAATGAGACAGGAATAATAAACGATCTCCTAGTAAAAGATCCTCTCGGAATGAGTGATCACAGTATGGTTGAATTTGTAATACAGATTGAGGGTGAGGAAGTAGTGTCTCAAACGAGCGTACTATGCTTAAACAAAGGGGACTACAGTGGGATGAGGACAGAGTTGGCTAAAGTAGACTGGAAACACAGACTAAACGGTGGCACAATTGAGGAACAGTGGAGCACTTTTAAGGAGCTCTTTCATAGTGCTCAACAAAAATATATTCCAGTGAAAAAGAAGGGCGGTAAGAGAAGGGATAACCAGCAGAGGATAACCATGGAAATAAAGGAGAGTATCAAATTAAAAACCAATGCGTATAAGGTGGCCAAGGTTAGTGGGAAACTAGAAGATTGGGAAAATTTTAAACGACAGCAAAGAATGACTAAGAAAGCAATAAAGAAAGGAAAGATAGATTACAAAAGTAAACTTGCGCAAAACATAAAAACAGATAGTAAAAGCTTTTACCGATATATCAAACGGAAAAGAGTGACTAAAGTAAATGTTGGTCCCTTAGAAGATGAGAAGGGGGATTTAATAATGGGAAATGTGGAAATGGCTGAGACCTTGAACAATTATTTTGCTTCGGTCTTCACAGTGGAAGACACAAAAACCATGCCAAAAATTGCTGGTCACAGGAATGTGGGAAGGGAGGACCTTGAGATAATCACTATCACTAGTGCTGGACAGGCTAATGGGACTCAAGGTAGACAAGTCCCTGGTCCTGATGAAATGCATCCCAGGATATTAAAAGAGATGACGGAAGTTATAGCAGATGCATTCATTATAATCTACCAAAATTCTCTGGACTCTGGGGAGGTACCAGCGGATTGGAAAGCAGCTAATGTAATGCCTCTGTTTAAAAAAGGGGGCAGACAAAAGGCAGGTAACTATAGGCCGGTTAGTTTAACATCTGTAGTGGGGAAAATGCTTGAAGCTATCATTAAGGAAGAAATAGTGGGATATCTAGATAGGAATAGTGCAATCAAGCAGACGCAACATGGATTCATGAAGGGGAAATCATGTTTAACTAATTTACTATAATTCTTTGAGGATATAACAAGCATGGTGTGGATAGAGGTGTACCGATGGATGTGGTGTATTTAGATTTCCAAAATGCATTCGATAAGATGCCACACAAAAGGTTACTGCAGAAGATAAAGGTACGCGGAGTAAGAGGAAATGTGTTAGCATGGATAGAGAATTGGCTGGCTAACAGAAAGCAGAGAGTCGAGATAAATGGGTCCTTTTTGGGTTGGAAATCGGTGGTTAGTGGTGTGCCACAGGGATCGGTGCTGGGACCACAACTGTTTACAATGTACATAGATGACCTGGAAGAGGGGACAGAGTGTAGTGTAACAAAATTTGCAGATAACACAAAGATTTGTGGGAAAGTGGGTTGTGTAGAGGACACAGAGAGGCTGCAAAGAGATTTAGATAGGTTAAGCGAATGGGCTAAGCTTTGGCAGATGGAATACAATGTCGGAAAATGTGAGGTCATCCACCTTGGAAAAAAAAACAGTAAAAGGGAATATTATTTGAATGGGGAGAAATTACAACATGCTGCGATGCAGAGGAACCTGGGGTCCTTGTGCATGAATCCCAAAAAGTTAGTTTGCAGGTGCAGCAGGTAATCAGGAAGGCGAATGGAATGTTGGCCTTCATTGTGAGAGGGATGGAGTACAAAAGCAGGGAGGTCCTGCTGCAACTGTACAGGGTATTGGTGAGGCCGCACCTGGAGTACTGCGTGCAGTTTTGGTCACCTTACTTAAGGAAGGATATACTAGCTTTGGAGGGGGTACAGAGACGATTCACTAGGCTGATTCCGGAGATGAGGGGGTTACCTTATGATGATAGATTGAGTAGACTGGGTCTTTACTCATTGGAGTTCAGAAAGATGAGGGGTGATCTTATAGAAACATTTAAAATCATGAAAGGGATAGACAAGATAGAGGCAGAGAGGTTGTTTCCACTGGTCGGGGAGACTAGAACTAGGGGGCACAGCCTCAAAATACGGGGGAGACAATTTAAAACCGAGTTGAGAAGGAATTTCTTCTTCCAGAGGGTTGTGAATCTGTGGACTTCTCTGCCCAAGGAAGCAGTTGAGGCTAGCTCATTGAATGTATTGAAATCACAGATAGATAGATTTTTAACCAACAAGGGAATTAAGGGTTATGGGGAGCGGGCGGGTAAGTGGAGCTGAGTCCACGGCCAGATCAGCCATGATCTTGTTGAATGGCGGAGCAGGCTCGAGGGGCTAGATGGCCTACTCCTGTTCCTAATTCTTATGTTATGTTCTTATGTTCTCTCTTCTCCCCACAGACCCAGTGACGGGTCTTGCCCCACAGAGTATAACCGTGGGGTATTGCGCCTGCGCGGCCGGACCGCGGTGACAGCGTCATGTGCAGAAGGGGACGGGGTGTGCATGTGCATTGGGGGAGGGGCCGACCCCACGCATGCACAGAATGATGCAAAACTGTTTGTGCAGATAATCACTTTGGAGATTTATAGTGCATGAAGAATTAGTGGGAGATTTATACTGAATCATGGATTAATGTGGGATGCAGTTATTTGCACTGTAAAAATGCTCTGATTGGCTCTCCATTATCACATGACCTGATTGCTGATTGGCCCCCTTGGAGGATAAGCCAGACACAGAAGTTTCTCTGGAATTTGTAATTGGAACCACCCAGCCCAAGTTCTGAGTGATTTTGCAAAGTGTAATTTGAGCCATTCTGACTTCAGAACCCAGAGAACATAGAGCTCCCCAACCCAGCAAAAGCCTCCCTCAGCTCAAGTTCCTGATCCCAGCCCAAGTTCCTGACCCCATCCCAGTCCAAATTCATGCCTCCCTCAGCCAAAATTCCTGACCCCATTCCAGCCGAAAGTCTTGACCTTACCCCGCACCCCCGCCATAGATGGGGTATAGTGTGTGGGTCACAGATGGTTAACAGGTTTATTGGGTATGAAGTGAATAGTGACAGTGTCGTGACTTACGGATTTCATCCACCCCAATGATGTAACACACACTCTTAGCTTTCTGAAAAATCGGGTGTGGGTGCAAAGGGGGAGGGGTTGGATGAACATGATCCTGAGTTCCCTCTCTCCCCTTCGATTCCCTCTCCCACTTCCCCTCTCTCTCCCCCAGTCTCTCTCTACACCCATGTGTCTCTCGTCTCTCTCTGGCCCCCCATGTCTCTCTTTCTCTCCCCCCGTGTCTCCCTTCCCCCCCTCACCCCCACCCCCGGTGTCTCTCTTCCCCCCCCATGTCTCTCTTCCCCCCCACGTGTCTCTCTTCCCCATGACCCCCGTGTCTCTCTTCCCCACCCGTGCCCCTCTTCCCCCCCATGTCTCTCTTTCCCCCCCCGTGTCTCTCTTCCCCCCCGTGTCTCTCTTCCCCCCCGTCTCTCTTTTCCCCCCCGTGTCTCTCTTTTCCTTCCACGTGTCTCTCTTCCCCCCCACGTGTCTCTCTTCCCCCCCGTGTCTCTCTTCCCCCCCGTGTCTCTTTCCCCCCATCTCTCTTCCCCCCCATGTCTCTCTTCCCCCCCACATGTCTCTCTTCCCCCTGACCCCCGTGTCTCTCTTTCCCCCCCGTCTCTCTTTCCCCCCCCGTGTCTCTCTTCCCCTTCGTGTCTCTTTCCCCCGCCGTGTCTCTCTTCCCCTTCGTGTCTCTTTCCCCCCGCCGTGTCTCTCTTCCCCCCGTGTCTCTTTCCCCCCGTGTCTCTCTTCCCCCCGTGTCTCTCTTCCCCCCCACCGTGTCTCTCTCCCCCGTCTCTCTCTTCCCCCCATCCCCGTGTCTCTCTTCCCCCCCTGTGTCTCTCTTCCCCCCGTCTCTCTTTCCCCCCACCGTCTCTCTGTTCTTCCCCCCCCCGTGTTTCTTTCTCTCCCCCCCGTGTCTCTTTCTCTCCCCCGTGTCTCTCCTCTCCACCCCCCCCAGTGTCTCTGTCTCCCCCTGTGTCTCTCTCTTCCCCCCGTGTCCCTCTCTTCCCCCCCGTGTCTCTCTCTCCCCCCCGTGTCTCTCCCACCCCCCCCGTGTCTCTCTCTACCCCCCCGTGTCTCTCTTCCCCCCCCCCGTGTCTCTCTCTCCCCCCCCTCGTGTCTCTCTCTACCCCCCCCCCCCCGTGTCTCTCTCTCCGCCCCGTGTCTCCCTCTTCCCCTCTCCACCCCAGTTTCTCTCCCATTCTCCCGTGTGTGTGTCTCTCTCCCCCCGTGTCTCTCTCTCTCCGCCCCTCCCCCATGTCCCTCTTTCTTCCCCCCCCCCCCAAGTAATAAGTGACCTCCCTATTCTTCCTACCAAAATGTAATACCTCACATTTATCTGTGTTGAACTCCATTTGCCAATTATATGCCCATTCTGCAAGTTTATTAATGTCCTCCTGTAATTTGTTGCAGTCCTCCTCAGTATTGACTGTTGCCCCCAATTTGGCATCATCTGCAAATTTAGAAATTGTATTTTTGATTCCAAAGCAAGTTGTGAACAACAGTGGTGCCAGCACAGGTGCTTGTGGAACACCATGACCCACCTTCAGCCACGGTGAATAGCTACCCTTTACCTCTACTCTCTGCTTTCTTGAAGCCAGCTAGCGGTCCATTCTGCTACTTGTCCCCTGACTCCACACTCTCTGGCCTTATTCATTAATCTATTATGTGGTACCTTATCAAAGGCCTTTTGAAAATCTAGATAAATTATATCTACTGCATTACCCTTGTCTACTGTCTCTGTTACCTCTTCAAAAAATTCAATTAGTTTGGTCAAGCAAAACTTTCCCTTTTGAAATCCATGCTGACTATTGATTAATATATTTGTGGTTTCTAGATGTTCTATTTTCTCCTTTAGTAGGGATTCCATTATTTTCCCTACCACCGATGCTAAGCTGACTGGCCTATAATTCCCTGGACATGTTCTATCCCCCTTCTTAAATATAGATATTACGTTAGCTTTCTATCAGTCATCTGGCACTACACCTTTTTCTAACGAATTATTAAATAAGGCCTCTGCTATCTCTTCCCTAGATTCTTTTAAAATGTGTGAATACAATCCAGGATTTTATCCTCTTTGAGATTGATTACTTTATTTAATATATCCCCTCTATTTATTTTAAATGTACTTCTCTCATTACTAATCTCATTATCCAATGTCGTGTCCACCTGTTGTATTTCCCTGGTAAATACCAAAGCAAAATATTTATTTAATATTTCTACCATCTCTCTATCATTACCTGCGGTATAATCCTGTCTATCCCTTATGGCCCTATTCACACCCCAACCTTCCTTTTTTATTGATGTGCCTGTAAAATATTTTACTATTTTGTTTGATGTTCCTTGATAATTTAATTTCATAGTTCTTCTTTGACGTTTTAATCTTTCCAACTTCTCCCTTATCATGTACTCCCCTGTTGTCTATGTACTTAATGTAAGCCTCTTTCCTTACCCTCAATTGTTCCCTTATGGCTTTATTCATCCATGGAGTCTCATTAGTGTTTAGTTTGTTCTTGCCTTTTAGGAATATATTGTTCCTGCACTCTGTGGAACACAGTTTTAAATGTTTTCCATTGATGTTCTACTTTGTTTTTTGCCAATATCGTTGCCCATTTTATTTTCCAACATTCTATTCTCAGACCCTAAAAATCAGCTTTTCTCCAATCTATTACCTTGTTTATTGTCATATGTTGTCCACCTCTGTTATCATCTTAAAGCATACTATATTATGGTCACTATGGCCAAGATGTTCCCCTACTTTTGCTTCTCTTATCTGCCCTGGTTCATTCCCCATTACTAGATCCAATAGCAAATCCTCCCTTGTTGGGCTTTTTACATATTGGTTTAGAAAGGAGTCCTGTACACATTGTAGGAATTCAATTTTCTTATCCCCTTTATCTACCTCTTCTGTCCAATTAATATCAAGGTAGTTGACATCCCCCATGATTATTATTCTATGTTCTTTACTGATTTCCCTAATTTGTCTGCATATTTCTTCCGCCACCTCCCTTCCGCTATTAGGTAATCTGTCGAGGGAGATAACACACTGAATAACAGGAACAATAGGGAGAGGAACAGAGTGAGTAACAGGATCAATAGGGAGAGGAACACACTGAGTAACAGGATCAATAGGGAGAGGAACACACTGAGTAACAGGATCAATAGGGAGAGGAACAAAGTGAGTAACAGGATCAATAGGGAGAGGAACACAGTGAGTAACAGGATCAATAGGGAGAGGAACACAGTGAGTAACAGGATCAATAGGGAGAGGAACACAGTGAGTAACAGGATCAATAGGGAGAGGAACAGAGTGAGTAACAGGATCAATAGGGAGAGGAACACAGTGAGTAACAGGATCAATAGGGAGAGGAACAGAGTGAGTAACAGGATCAATAGGGAGAGGAACAGAGTGAGTAACAGGATCAATAGGGAGAGGAACACACTGAGTAACAGGATCAATAGGGAGAGGAACACAGTGAGTAACAGGATCAATAGGGAGAGGAACACACTGAGTAACAGGATCAATAGGGAGAGGAACACAGTGAGTAACAGGATCAATAGGGAGAGGAACACACTGAGTAACAGGATCAATAGGGAGAGGAACACAGTGACGGTAACAGGATCAATAGCGAGAGGAATAAAGTGAGTAACAGGAACAATAGGGAGAGGAACACACTGAGTAACAGGATTAATAGGGTGAGGAACACAGTGAAACATAGAAACATAGAAAATAGGTGCAGGAGTAGGCCATTCGGCCCTTTGAGCATGCACCACTATTCAATAAGATCATAGCTGATCATTCCCTCAGTACCCCTTTCCTGCTTTCTCTCCATACCCCCTGATCCTCTGAGCCGTAAGGGCCATATCTAACTCCCTCTTGAATATATCCAATGAACTGGCATCAACAACTCTCTGCGGCAGGGAATTCCACAGGTCAACAACTCTGAGTGAAAAAGTTTCTCCTCATCTCAGTCCTAAATGGCCTACCCCTTATCCTAAGACTGTGTCCCCTGGTTCTGGACTTCCCCAACATCGGGAACATTCTTCCCGCATCTAACTTGTCCAGTCCCGTCAGAATCTTATATGTTTCTATGAGATCCCCTCTCATCCTTCTAAACCCCAAAGTATAAATGTACAATGTTGATCCAGTCTCTCCTCATATGTCAGTACAGCCATCCCGGGAATCAGTCTGGTGAACCTTCGCTGCACTCCCTCAATAGCAAGAACGTCCTTCCTCAGATTAGGAGACCAAAACTGAACAAAATATTCCAGGTGAGGCCTCACCAAGGCCCTGTACAACTGCAGTAAGACCTCCCTGCTCCTATACTCAAATCCCCTAGCTATGAAGGCCAACATACCATTTGCCTTCTTCACCGCCTGCTGCACCTGCATGCCAACTTTCAATGACTGCTGAACCATGACATCCAGGTCTCGTTGCACCTCCCCTTTTCCTAATCTGCCGCCATTCAGATAATATTCTGCCTTCGTGTTTTTGCTCCCAAAGTGCATAACCTCACATTTATCCACATTATACTGCATCTGCCATGCATTTGCCCACTCACCTAACCTGTCCAAGTCACCCTGCAGCCTTTTAGTGTCCTCCTCACAGCTCATATTCAGCTTAGTATCATCTGCAAACTTGGAGGTATTACACTGAATTCCTTCACCTAAATCATTAATGTATATTGTAAAGAGCTGGGGTCCCAGCACTGGGCTCTGCGGCACTCCACTAGTCACTGTCTGCCATTCTGAAAAGGACCCGTTTATCCCGACTCTCTGCTCTCTGCCAACCAGTTCTCTATCCACGTCAGCGTATTACACCCAATACCATGTGCTTTGATTTCGCACACCAATCTCTTGTGTGAGACCTTGTCAAAAGCCTTTTGAAAGTCCCAATACACCACATCCACTAATTCTCCCTTGTCCACTCTACTAGTTACATCCTCAAAAAATTCCAGAAGATTTGTGAAGCATGACTTCTCTTTCATAAATCCATGCTGACTTGGACCGATCCTGTCACTGCTTTCCAAATGCGCTGCTGTTTCATCCTTAATAATTGATTCCAACATTTTCCCCACTACTGATGTCAGGCTAACTGGTCTATAATTACCCGTTTTCTCTCTCCCTCCCTTTTTAAAAAGTTGTGTTACATTAGCTACCCTCCAGTCCATAGGAATTGATCCAGAGTCGATAGACTGTTGGAAAGTGATCACCAATGCATCCAATATTTCTAGGGCCACTTCCTTAAGTACTCTGGGATGCAGATTATCAGGCCCCGGGCATTTATCGGCCTTCAATCCCATCAATTTCCCTAACATTATTTCCTGCCTTATAAGGATATCCTTCCGTTCCTCCTTCTCACTAGCTCCTCGCTCCCCTAGTAATTTCGGAAGGTTATTTGTGTCTTCTTTCCTGAAGACAGAACCAAAGTATTTGTTCAATTGGTCTGCCATTTCTTTGTTCCCCATTATAAATTCACCTGAATCTGACTGCAAGGGACCTACGTTTGTCTTCACTAATCGTTTTCTCTTCACATATCTATAGAAGCTTTTGCAGTCAGTTTTTATGTTCCCGGCAAGCTTCCTCTCGTACTCTATTTTCCCCCTCTTAATTAAACCCTTTGTCCTCCTCTGCTAAATTCTAAATTTCTCCCAGTCCTCTGGTTAGCTGCTTTTTCTGGCCAATTTATATGCCCCATCCTTGGTTTTAACACTATCCTTAATTTCCCTTGTCAGCCACGGTTGAGCCACCTTCCCCATTTTATTTTTACTCCAGACAGGGATGTACAATTGTTGAAGTTCATCCATGTGATCTTTAAATGTTTGCCATTGCCTATCCACCGTCAACTCTTTAAGTATCATTTGCCAGTCAATTCTAGCCAATTCACGCCGCATACCATCGAAGTTACCTTTCCTTAAGTTCACGACCCTAGTCTCTGAAGTAACTGTGTCACTCTCCATCTTAATAAAGAATTCCACCATATTATGGTCACTCTTCCCCAAGGGGCCTCGCACAACAAGATTGCTAATTAGTCCTTTCTCATTACACATCACCCAGTCTAGGATGGCCAGCTCTCTAGTTGGTTCCTTGACATATTGGTCTAGAAAACTATCCCTAATACACTCCAGGAAATCCTCCTCAATGCACTGCTACCAGTTTGGTTAGCCCAATGAATATGTAGATTAAAGTCACTCATGATAACTGCTGTAACTTTATTGCACACATCCCTTATTTCTTGTTTGATGCTGTCCCCAACTTCACTACTACTGTTTGGTGGTCTGTACACAACTCCCACTAGCGTTTTCTGCCCTTTGGATTTCCGTAGCTCCACCCATACCGATTCCACATCATCCAAGCTAATGTCCTTCCTTACTATTGCATTAATTTACTCTTTAACCAGCAACGCCACCCCGCTTCCTTTTCCTTTCTGTCTATCCTTCCGAAATGGTGAATACCCCTGGATGTTGAGTTCCCAGATTGGTCACCCTGGAGCCATGTCTCCGTGATGCCAATTACATCATAACCGTTAACTGCTATCTGCGCAATTAATTCGTCCACCTTATTCCGAATACTCCTCACACTGAGGCACAGAGCCTTCAGGCTTGTCTTTCTAACACACTTTGCCCCTTTAGAATTTTGCTGTAATGTGTAACAGGATCAATAGGGAGAGGAACACAGTGACAGTAACAGGATCAATAGCGAGAGGAAACAGTGACAGTAACAGGATCAAAAGGGAGAGGAACACAGTGAGTAACAGGATCAATAGGGAGAGGAACACAGTGACAGTAACAGGATCAATAGTGAGAGGAACACAGTGAGTAACAGGATCAATAGGGAGAGGAACACAGTGACAGTAACAGGATCAATAGGGAGAGGAACACACTGAGTAACAGGATGAATAGGGAGAGGAACACAGTGACAGTAACAGGATCAATAGGGAGAGGAACACACTGAGTAACAGGATTAATAGGGAGAGGAACACAGTGACAGTAACAGGATCAATAGGGAGAGGAACACACTGAGTAACAGGATGAATAGGGAGAGGAACACAGTGACAGTAACAGGATCAATAGGAAGAGGAACACAGTGACAGTAACAGGATCAATAGGGAGAGGAACACACTGAGTAACAGGATCAATAGGGAGGGGAACACAGTGACAGTAACAGGATCAATAGTGAGAGGAACACAGTGAGTAACAGGATCAATAGGGAGAGGAACACAGTGACAATAACAGGATCAATAGTGAGAGGCACATAGTGAGTAACAGATCAATAGGGAGAGGAACACAGTGACAGTAACAGGTTCAATAGGGAGATAAACACAGTTAGTAACAGGATCAATAGGGAGAGGAACACAGTGACAGTAACAGGATCAATAGGGAGACGAACGCACTAAGTAACAGGATCAATAGGGAGAGGAACACGGTGACAGTAACAGGCTCAATAGGGAGAGGAACACACTGAGTAACAGGATCAATAGGGAGAGGAACACAGTGACAGTAACAGGATCAATAGTGAGAGGAACACAGTGAGTAACAGAATCAATAGGGAGAGGAACACAGTGACAGTAACAGGATCAATAGTGAGAGGAACACAGTGAGTAACAGAATCAATAGGGAGAGGAACACAGTGACAGTAACAGGATCACTAAAGAGAGGAACACACTGAGTAACAGGATCAATAGGGAGAGGAACACAGTGAGTAACAGAATCAATAGGGAGAGGAACACAGTGAGTAAAAGAATCAATATGGAGAGGAACACAGTGACAGTAACAGGATTAATCGGGAGAGGAACACAGTGACAGTAACAGGATCAATAGGGAGAGGAACACAGTGAGTAACAGAATCAATAGTGAGAGGAACACCGTGACACTAACAGGATTAATTGGGAGAGGAACACAGCGACAGTAACAGGATCAATAGGGAGGGGAACAGAGTGAGTAACAGGATCAATAGGGAGAGGAACACAGTGAGTAACAGGATCAATAGGGAGAGGAACACAGCGACAGTAACAGGATCAATAGGGAGGGGAACAGAGTGAGTAACAGGATCAATAGGGAGAGGAACACAGTGAGTAACAGGATCAATAGGGAGAGGAACACATTGAGTAACAGGATCAATAGGGAGAGGAACACAGTGAGTAACAGGATCAATAGGGAGAGGAACACAGTGACAGTAACAGGATCAATAGGGGGGGGGAACACAGTGACAGTAACAGGATCAATCAGGAGAGGAACACAGTGACAGTAACAGGATCAATTGGGAGAGGAACACATCGAGTAACAGGATCAATCGGTAGAGGAACACAGTGACAGTAACATGAGCAATAGGGAGGGGAACACAGTGACAGTAACAGGATCAATAGGGAGGGGAACACACTGAGTAACAGGATCAATAGGGAGAGGAACACAGTGACAGTAACAGGATCAATAGGGAGAGGAACACATCGAGTAACAGGATCAATAGGGAGAGGAACACAGTGAGTAACAGGATCAATAGGGAGAGGAACACAGTGACAGTAACAGGATCAATAGGGAGAGGAACACACTGTAGCAGGATCAATAGGGAGATGAACAATGTGACAGTAACATGAGCAATAGGGAGAGGAACACAGTGACAGTAACATGAGCAATAGGGAGGGGAACACAGTGACAGTAACAGGATCACTAGGGAGAGGAACACAGTAACAGGAACAATAGGGAGAGGAACACAGTGACAGTAACAGGATCAATAGGGAGAGGAACACAGTGAATAACAGGATCAATAGGGAGAGGAACACAGTGAATAACAGGATCAATAGGGAGAGGAACACCGTGAGTAACAGGAACAATGGTGAAAGGAACACTATAATGGCCTGGACTTTGCAGTCAGCAGTGAAGGAATGACGCCTGCCGTTCATTATGCATGCAGCTGCCCACAGATGTTTTGTGTGCTTTTGCATGAAAAGTTACGGTATTTGGAGGTCCTTTACAGCGCAGTGCCCTCTAAAGTGGATTTGTGGCATGTGTGAGTCGGAAAAGCAACTGTGTGTCTCTTCAACCAATCAGATTGACGAATGCTTACTGAGCATGCATTGCCTAAAGTGGGAAGTAGAAACTAGAGCATTTAAGTAAGTGTAAAATCATGTACCATAAGCGAAATAAAGAGACGGAAAGAAAGATGGGATTAAAAGAGAAGGATAAAAGAGGCGGAAAGAAAAAGTAGAATTTATTTTTAATTTTTTTTAATATCAGCAACAATAATTAAATTCTGAAGGAATGCATCTCCACGCTTGTAAAATTACATTTTCAGGGCCAGAGAGGTTGTTTGGCATTAATTAAGACTCATTACGCCGTTAAAAATTCACTTACATCTGAATGGACTAGCCCTAACTTTAGTGGGTAAGTACCGCAGCATCACACCCTTCCTGTGCTTTAATGCTGAATATTGTGGTGAGGTACCTGCCTTGCGCAGCATATAGAGGAACAGGGCAAATCGGACAGCAACTTCCTGATTTCCATGTTTAACTGTGCATGTGCGGTCTCTGGAAGTTGCTGTGCGATTTACTGCACAATAACGGTGAGTGCTGATAGCCTCACTGTTACTCTTAATACAAAATCCGGGCCGGGGTGCCTCACACTGAGAGCAATGGGGACAGCAGGGTATTTCAGATGCTGAGAGGAACAGGACTATACACAGATGGGTACTGGTTTTCATGTGACTGAGTTTCTCTAAAATGCCAAGTGATTTAATTGTAGATTTCGTCCACCTTCACTTGAGAGGTGAGAGTGAGGTCCAGGCCGTGCCCGAGTCTCTTCAGCCACTCATCAGCGAGGCCCTGAGCAGCAGTGATGGGCATGTACGATTGGCAGCAGCAATCTGCCACGTTGCAATGGAGAAGGTGAATGAAAGAGTCACAGCGATCCTGCAGGACACCCTCCTTCACGGTACGAACTATCACTATCTGATAACAAGAAAGAAAGACTTGCATTTATACAGCCCCGTTTATACAGCACCTTAGGACATCCCAAAGTGCCTTACAGCCAATTAAGTACTTTTGCAGTACAGTCACTATTCGAATACAGAAAACACAGTAGCCGTAGTGCACAGCAAGATCCCACAAACAGCAGTGAAATAATGACAAGATAATCTTTTTTATTTTAAGTCATGTCGGTTGAGTGATAAATGTTGGCCAGGACACCAGGAAGAACTCCCCTGCTCTTCTTTGAATATTGCTGTGGGAGCGTTTATGTTCACTCGAGAGGGATGGCACCTCCCACACTACAGCACTCCCTCAGTACTGCGCTGGAGTTGTCAGCTTGGATTATGTGCTCAAATCTCATGAGTGAGATTTGAACCCACGGCCTTCTGACTCCGAGACGAGAGAGTGCTACCATTGGGCCACGGCTGACACAAGTCTTTTAATTGATTCATTTTTCCCCAACCACCATTTGGTGGGGGGGCCCTGCTGGCTTAGTGTCGTGGTACCGGGCCATATGAAGCAGGAAGGTGCCATGTTCGATCATCGGCCTGTGTCGTGTGAGCTAAGCAGGACCAGTGATCCTTAAAGATTAATGTTTGCCTTTTGCCTTTCAGGAACCGAAGACGATCGTTGGATCGCAGCGCAAAGCCTGGCTCTCAATGGCGATGACAGCTATCCCGTGATCAACAAAATCATCCAGCATCTCTTCGAAGCACCGGAAGCGGAGAATGTGAAGCAAGTCTGCCTTGTCCTGCGCCCGCTCAGTGAGAGGACAGTATGTGAGCTGGAATATCATAGCATAGTAAACCTCCCACAAACACACTGTACAACTGCCTCCCATTCAGGAAAGGTCAGTAGGCCTCGCTTCTCCGTACACGGAATTCACGGACTCATTCAAAGCTTCTGAAATAGAGCCGGGGGCAGGAAGCTTTGCCCCGCAGCCAGGGAGGGTTAGTGTTGGAGAGACAGCAACAGGAGGAAAGGTAGACAGGAGACGATAACAGGAGGGAGTTTAGACCTGCAACTGAGAGTATTAATTCTGGATCAATAGTAAAGAGAGGGTGGACCAGTGACTGGGAACATTCATTCTGGTGAAGCAATAAAGACAAGGAAGGTCCCAGATTTGGTCCCCAGTCTGTGCTGTGTTAGTTACATCGAGTCTACAGCACAGAAACAGGCCATTCAACCCAACTGGTCTTTGCTGCCATTTATGCCCCACATAAGTCTCCTCCCACCCCTCTTCATCGCACCCTATCAGCATACCCTTCTATTCCTTTCTCCCTCATGTGCTTATCTAGCTTCCCTTTAAATATATCTATGCTATTTGCCTTAACTACTTGTGGTAGCACGTTTCACATTTTTAACCACTCTTTGGGCAAAGGAACATTTTCTCCATGTCTATCCTATTAAACCCTTTAAAAGAGCTTGGCAGTGGGGTGGGAACCTGAGCGTAGATTCAGAGGGAGAGAAGCAAAGCTGGAAATGGAAGGCAGAAAATTAGTAAGTGAGTTTGGAAGGCAGAGGAAACAAAGGCTAACATAGAAACATAGAAAATAGGTACAGGAGTAGGCCATTCGGCCCTTCGAGCCTGCACCACCATGCAATAAGATCATGGCTGATCATTCCCTCAGTTTCCCTTTCCTGCTTTCTCTCCATACCACTTGACCCCTTTAGCCGTAAGGGCCATATCCAACTCCCTCTTGAATATATCCAATGAACTGGCATCAACAACTCTCTGCGGCAGGGAATTCCACAGGTTAACAACTCTCTGATTAAAGAAGTTTCTCCTCATCTCCGTCCTAAATGGCTGTCCCTTATCCTATGTCCCCTGGTTCTGGACTTCCCCAACATCGGGAACATTCTTCCCGCATCTAACCTGTCCCGTCCCGTCAGAATCTTATACATTTCTATGAGATCCCCTCTCATCCTTCTAAACTCCAGTGTATATAGACACAGTTGATCCAGTCTCTCCTCATATGTCAGTCCAGCCATCCCTGGAATCAATCTGGTGAACCTTCGCTGCACTCCCTCAATAGCAAGAACGTCCTTCCTCAAGTTAGGAGACCAAAACTGTACACAATACTCCAGGTATGGCCTCACCAAGGCCCTGTACAACTGTAGTAACACCTCCCTGCCCCTGTACTCAAATCCCCTCGCTATGAAGGCCAACATACCACTTGCTTTCTTAACCGCCTGCTGTACCTGCATGCCAACCTTCAATGACTGATGCACCATGACACCCAGGTCTCGTTGCACCTCCCCTTTTCCTAATCTGTCACCATTCAGATAATAGTCTGTCTCTCTGTTTTTACCACCAAAGTGGATAACCTCACATTTATCCACATTATACTTCACCTGCCATGCATTTGCCCACTCACCTAACCTATCCAAGTCACTCTGCAGCCTCATAGCATCCTCGTCGCTGCTCACACTGCCACCCAACTTGGTGTCATCCACAAATTTGGAGATACTACATTTAATCCCCTCGTCTAAACCATTAATGTACAATGTAAACAGCTGGGGCCCCAACAAAGAACCTTGCGGTACCCCACTAGTCACTGCCTGCCATTCTGAAAAGTACCCATTTACTCTTACTCTTTGCTTCCTGTCTGCCAACCAGTTCTCAATCCACATCAGCACACTACCCCCAATCCCATGTGCTTTAACTTTGCACATTAATCTCTTGTGTGGGACCTTGTCGAAAGCCTTCTGAAAGTCCAAATACACCACATCAACTGGTTCTCACTTGTCCACTCCACTGGAAGCATTCTCAAAAAATTCCAGAAGATTTGTCAAGCATGATTTCCCTTTCACAAATCCATGTTGACTTGGACCTATCATGTCACCTCTTTCCAAATGCGCTGCTATGACATCCTTAATAATTGATTCCATCATTTTACCTACTACCGATATCAGGCTGACCCATCTATAATGCCCTATTTTCTCTCTCCCTCCTTTTTTAAAAAGTGGGGTTACATTGGCTACCCTCCAGTCCATAGGAACTGATCCAGAGTCTATGGAATGTTGGAAAATGACTGTCAATGCATCCGCTATTTCCAAGGCCACCTCCTTAAGTACTCTGGGATGCAGACCATCAGGCCCTGGGAATTTATCGGCCTTCAATCCCATCAATTTCCCCTACACAATTTTCCGACTAATAAGGATTTCCCTCAGTTCCTCCTTCTTACTAGACCCTCTGACCCCTTTTATGTCTGGAAGGTTGTTTGTGTCCTCCTTAGTGAATATCGAACCAAAGTACTTGTTCAATTGGTCTGCCATTTATTTGTTCCCCGTTATGACTTCCCCTGATTCTGACTGCAGGGGACCTACGTTTGTCTTTACTAACCTTTTTCTCTTTACATATCTGTAGAAGCCTTTGCAGTCCGTTTTAATGTTCCCTGCAAGCTTCCTCTCGTACTCTATTTTCCCTGCCCTAATGAAACCCTTTGTCCTCCTCTGCTGAGTTCTAAATTTCTCCCAGTCCCTGGGTTCACTGCTATTTCTGGCCAATTTGTATGCCACTTCCTTGGCTTTAATACTATCCCTGATTTCCCTTGATAGCCATGGTTGAGCCACCTTCCCTTTTTTATTTTTACGCCAGACAGGGATGTACAATTGTTGCAGTTCATCCATGCGGTCTCTAAATGTTTGCCATTGCCCATCCACTGTCAATCCCTTAAATATCATTCGCCAATCTTTCCTAGCCAATTCACGCCTCATACCTTCAAAGTTACCCTTCTTTAAGTTCTGGACCATGGTCTCGGAATTAACTGTTTCATTCTCCATCCTAATGTAGAATTCCACCATATTATGGTCACTCTTCCCCAAGGGGCCTCTCACAATGAGATTGCTAATTAATCCTCTCTCATTACACAACACCCAGTCTAAGATGGCCTCCCCCCTAGTTGGTTCCTCTACATATTGGTCTAGAAAACCATCCCTTATGCACTCCAGGAAATCCTCCTCCAACATATTGCTTCCAGTTTGGTTAGCCCAATCTATATGCCACGAGACTGCTAACTTAATAGTGTCTCTAGAAGCACACCTAACTGCCAGAACAGGCCTTCAATTAT
The DNA here is from genome assembly GCF_044704955.1 of Pristiophorus japonicus. Lineage (NCBI taxonomy): Eukaryota > Metazoa > Chordata > Chondrichthyes > Pristiophoridae > Pristiophorus > Pristiophorus japonicus. The sequence continues at coordinate 155,644,488 of NC_091980.1, read as the reverse complement.
AAATCAGTTCTTGGGCTTTGTTTAAACTGTTCTGACCATTGATTTTCAAATGTCTCCTTTGTCAGTGTTTTTGGTGGGCTCGTCGGCAGTAACTCGATTAGGGTGTGATAATGTGATATCACTGGTTTTGCATTGTTTTAGGATTGTCCAGTTTCCTGACCATCTCGTTGGGCCCATGATTTCCATTGTGCTTGATTGGGTAATTTGATTATCTCTTAGGGGGTGAATTGGTGTTGCATAGTTCCCTCAGACAGTCTGGGATCCTTAATACATGAATTTGCTTCACAGAGGTTAGCCCCACCTCCTGTATTTGGTAACTCTTTTTCGCAGCCAAAATGTTGTAGAATCTTAAAATTGATATGCTCCTTCCCATATATGTTTAGGGGATCTTAGGCTTCTGTAATTTAGGTCCATTTTGAATTCCCTTTCCTATGAATCCAAACACTGGGGTTGGGGGGGGGGCTCCATGAATGCATCCCCTTTTATCCCCTGCAGGCTTTGCCTGCCCCTTTAAACTCATTTTAAAAGTCCAGAAAGGGGTTCTTCTCCTCTGCAGGGGAAAGGTACCAGGAATCTTTGCGAAATATTGGTAAATTCTACAAATGCAAGGAGTCTAGTGAATAAGGCAGATGAGCTGAGGGCACGTGCAGGTATGATATCATAGCTATTACTGAAAAATGGTTGAAAAGGTAGCTCAACATTCCTGGTTACAGGGTTTTCAGACAAAATAGAGAGGGGGATAAAAAAAAGGAGAGGTGGTCGCAATATTGATTAAAGAAACAATTACAACTGTGAGGGGGGATGATATGTTAGAAGCTGTTCCAGTACAGCTACAACACTTGCATCTACCCTGAAGAACAAAAAAGAGTCAATCACAGTGCTGTGAGTGTACTGTAGATTCCCAAATAATCAGAGGGAAATACAAGAGCAAATATCTTGCAAATTTCTGAGAAGAGCAAAAACAATAGGGCAGTAATAGTAGGGGATTTCAATTATCCTAGTATTAACTGGGATCATCATCATCACAGGCAGTCCCTCGGAATCGAGGAAGACTTGCTTCCACTCTAAAAATGAGTTCTTAGGTGGCTGAACAGTCCAATACGAGAACCACAGTCTCTGTCACAGGTGGGACAGATAGTTGTTGAGGGAAGGGGTGGGTGGGACGGATTTGCCGCACGCTCTTTCCACTGCCTGTGCTTGATTTCTGCATGCTCTCGGCGATGAGACTCAGCGACCGGGAGCAGGTGGATGGGCCGACCCAACCTATATTGTCCCCGGGCTGGGAGCAGTGGGAACGGGTTTCCGCACCGCCCGTGTTGTTGTCCCATCGAGCACGCGCTGACCCACCGCCGACCGACGGCAGCCCCCTCTCCGCCCCATGTGGGAAATCGCCTTGCTGGAGCGGAGTGACCGTCGCTCGGTGCCACTGATAGGTTTCCCCAGCGGGAAGCTGCGTGTGGCTGGGCGGCGAGTCCGACCTTAAAGGGGAAAGGCGCACTGCCGCGGCCGCCATTTTATTTTAATTGTTGGCCGACTGCGAGGTTGGCCCGACAGGCAGCCCAGCATCCCATCTTGGGCACAGGGCCGCAGGCCCGGCCGAAACCCTTCCTGGTGGCCCAGTGGGTGCCACTGAAGTGGCTGCAGAGTTCGCAGCGGCCCTCCCCTTTTACTGAAGGGGAGGGAGGTTGTGACACGTCAGTGTGACGCGACACGTCCGCGTCACGCTGACATCATCAGCGACACACTGATGACACCTACCGAAACCCGCCCGCTGCAAGACCACTTCCACCTCTCAACACCGCCTGGAAGGAGAAAAAAAAGTCCTGAATATCGTTCGATTCTCCGCCCCAGATGAGTAATGGTTCCAATGATACTGCTGGTCATGTCAAACACTCCAAGGGCAGGTACAGCATCGGTTAGATACAGAGTAAAGCTCCCTCTACACTGTCCCATCAAACATTCCCAGGGCAGGTACAGCACGGGTTAGATACAGAGTAAAGCTCCCTCTACACTGTCCCATGAAACATTCCCAGGGCAGGTACAGCACAGGTTAGATACAGAGTAAAGCTCCCTCTACACTGTCCCATCAAACACTCCCAGGGCAGGTACAGCAGTGGTTAGATACAGAGTAAAGCTCCCTCTACACTGTCCCATCAAACATTCCCAGGGCAGGTACAGCACAGGTTAGATACAGAGTAAAGCTCCCTCTACACTGTCCCATCAAACACTCCCAGGGCAGGTACAGCAGTGGTTAGATACAGAGTAAAGCTCCCTCTACACTGTCCCATCAAACACTCCAAGGGCAGGTACAGCACAGGTTAGATACAGAGTAAAGCTCCCTCTACACTGTCCCATCAAACACTCCAAGGGCAGGTACAGCATCGGTTAGATACAGAGTAAAGCTCCCTCTACACTGTCCCATCAAACACTCCCAGGGCAGGTACAGCAGTGGTTAGATACAGAGTAATGCTCCCTCTACACTGTCCCATCAAACACTCTGGCACATTTCTTACTGGCGTTTGATTAACCTGACTCTGGTGCACTTCTTGCTGGTATTTGATTAACCTGCTCTCTTTTTAACTAGCCCCTAGCACACTTCATACTGGCGAAGCACCTGAACAGCCGCAATTGGAAAGACAAGGTGCTGGCGTGCAACGTTCTCTCCTGCCTGCGTGGATCACTTAACAAGGTAGGTCTGAAATCAATTTGTGGAGTTGATTGCGTATTCTGGCCCCCTGTTGTGGCAGGATTTGAACACTTGTTCCCTGTTTGTGTTGCCCCACTAACATCTCGGAGAGGATCACAGCCCCGAGCTGACACGAGACCGGCCTGTAATGGCTGCGGTGTCAGAAGCTCAAACCGCCATTTTGAAAAAAAATCCCCACAGTGTAAATGTTTTTGTACTTCCTCTTTCATCATTCAGGCACTAAACCCAGACTGAGAACGTGTCAAGCAGCCTGGTAAGCAGTACTCCAGGAGTGGTTCAGATTTAAAATGTGATCTATCTCAGGGCACCTCATTCCTCAGAATAGCAGCATGTTTGACTGGGTTTTGTCGCCATTTGCAAATCTCAATGTTGAAGTATCTCGCATGATCACAGCTCTACCTGCACCTCTACCCGCAGCTCATGGCCAGGACACCAGCACTGTTTATTTTCCCATTTCATTCGCATTTATTTTCTAAACCTTGTGAGCTGGACGTAGGTAAGTTTGGGCATCTGGGCCCTGAGTCAGGGGGCGCAGCGCTAAGGGAGGTGTTGTACACCTCTCTCGGGGCGTTAGCATAGGAAACTCCCGAGCTAAAGAGCCGGGCCGGGAGCGCTCCGAGAGACACCTGGGGGCAGGGAGGGGGAAACTAAAATAAAACACAACACCATTCCCAAAACATTGCCCATGGCACCACAACACAAATCGCAAAAAAAATTAAAAGGGCAAACAATCACACTTACTTTCGGAGTCCATTATTCACCTCTTCGCCGATGGGATGGTTGGAGCTCCCTGATTTCCATGGCAGTCACTGCGAGGCGCGCTGCAGGGTGGACGGGTCGGGCGGGAGTCAAAACTCGCGCTGGTGTCGCAACCAGGGCCGTTGCTCACCGGGCGCAGTTCTTCC